>NC_136992.1:28603430-28643430 GCF_032717465.1 Coenobita brevimanus
AAAAGCAGACTTTCCTGATCTACCAGACGACCCCCCGACATGTTGTAAAAATACCCCCGCTAATACCAATACACCAGTCCTGTATGAGACAGCCCTAGCATGTATTCAATATGGACGGTGGGTGTTAGCGCCGAAGTGGTGACATGTGGAGGTGTAGGAGGACTACTGGGCCTTGGGATAAGTCACTGCCCCCGAGAAATAGGCCCTGAAGCCTTTGCCCAGAGTCGGACACGTAAAAAAAAAAAAAAAAGAAAAAAAAGTTAAATGATGGTCTATATTTTAAACATGTTTTCGTCTCTGACCAATTTCTGTGTGGTGAAGGGATGGCAGAGACAGCATTTATTACCCACTATAATCTCTCTCTCTCTCTCTCTCCAGTAAGTACCCAATCTCTCTTTTTCACTCTCCAATAAGTACCCATGTCTCTCTCTGTCGAATATGGTTCGGATCGTAAGTAATTTCTTTTTATCCTCTCTCTCTCTCTCTCTCTCTTCCTCATACACACACACACACACACAGTCCTCCCAATCAGCAACGTTTGCACATAGCTCTATATAAAACCATCTATACAAGCGCACCATGAAGAAAATAAAATAATAATAGTCTACCACGAAGAAAAAGAAAAAAAAAAAGGAAAATGTTACCGGGTTAAAGGAAACGAAAACGAGAGTAAAACGAAAATGACACCTAAGTTTTTACCGCGACTGTACTTTCGAGTCATAAGTAAAGGATCGGCTCGTAAATCCCCCACTAATTCCATGCCAAACCTCCAAGACATATATCCAGTGTGGTTCGTACCCAATTGGACCTCTAATTACCTGGCTTCCTGTCGACTCCACTCAGGTGAAATAATGACACCAATAACGACGCAGATATCAATTTCCTCCGACCTGTAATTTCTCTTGTTATTCCTACTGATGTAAGTTATGTGTTGCTGTGGTTCGTATGTGATTACCTTTCTCTCTCTCTCTCTCTCTCTCTCTCTCTCTCTCTCTCTCTCTCTAAGCAACGACGAATTTGGTCCGGTTCGTATGTGATTATTTTTATTTTCACACGTCTCTCTCTCTCTCTCTCTCTCTCTAAGTTACGTCGAATTTGGTCTGGTTCGTATCTGATTATCTTCACCTCTCTCTCTCTCTCTCTCTCTCACGGCAGCCAACAGGTCAAAAACTATACACGCAACACTGAACAAGATATAACCAATCCACTTCACTTTCCTTTGCCTCCATCGTGAGAGAGAGAGAGAGAGAGAGAGAGAGAGAGAGAGAGAGATAGAATGTCCATAAGTGATGCGTAAGGAAAACATAAGAAGGAAGAAACTAAAAAAAGCTAAAAAAAAATTATGTAGCGAAAAGGGAAAGAAAATAATCAAGAAAAGTACAAGAACACTAAGAAAGAGAAAAACAAAAGAAGTACAAGAAAACGGAAGAAAATTATCAAGAAAAATACAAGAAAATGAAAAATGATTAAGAAAGGTACAAGAAAAAGGAAGAAAAAATGATCAAGAAAAGTACAAGAAAAAGGGAAAGAAAAGAAAATGATCAAGAAATGTACAAGAAAAAGGAAGAGAAAATGATCAAGAAATAAAATGATCAAGAAAAGTACAAGAAAATGAAGAAAAAACAAGAGACGTACAAGAAAAAGGAAGACAAGAAAATGAATATTAAGAAAAGTAGAAGAAAAAGAATAAGACAAGTTCAAGAATAGGAGGAAAAAGAAGAAAATAAGGAAAGTACAAGAAAAAGGAGACAAAGATGAACAAGAAAAGCAGAAAAAGAATAAGAAAAGTACAAGAAAAAGGAAGACAAGAAAATGAAGATCAAGAAAATGGAAGGAGATGATGAAGTCCTGAAAGACTAAAATATTTGTTGAAAAAAAGAAAAACGAGGTGACTGAAGAAAAAGCGAAGAAACGATGAAGAAAAGAAAATGATTAAGGAACGACAATATACGAAAATGGAAACAGAAGAGTTGGAACAGGAAAACGAAATGAATCATGATGAGAGATGTACATGAGGAGGAGGAGGAGGAGGAGGAGGAGGAGGAAGGAAGGAAGACGACGACTAAGAACGCAGAAGGCCAACAAGTAAAGGAGTGAAAGAGATAAATAAAGGAGGGAAAGAGATAAAGGAGTGACAGATAAAGCCCTAAAAGAAATAAAGGAGTTACCTAAATATGATAATCAGATAAATAATGGTGTGGCATAAATAAATAGGAGGTAAATCAGGGAGTGAAAGATAAATAAAGGAATTGAGAGATAAGTACTGGAGTGAGAGAAATATGAGATAAATAAAGGAGTGAAAGAGATAAGTAATGGAGATAATGAAGAGGAATAAATACTGGAGAGATAAAAGGTATGAAAGATAAAGGTAAGATAAATCAAGGTAGGATACGGGACTGAGAGATATATAAAGGCGTGACAGAGATTGAGACAAACAAAGGAGTGAGAGGGAAATAAAGGAGTGAATGAGAGAAATAAAGCAGTGAGACGAATAAAGGAAGAAAAATGGAGAGAACAAGGTCAAGGTGTGAGATAAGAAAGATAATTAAAGGAGTGACATAAATAAAGGAATGAGAGATAAATAAAGGTGTGAGAGAGATCAATAAAGACTAAATGAGTTGTGAATAATGAATAAAGAGGTGTAATGGCGTTGCTGCTGTGACGCTTGTGATGGTCTACCGTGAGTGATGTGACGGTAATGCCAGTGGGAGGTATTTTATTGACGGTGACGGGGAGGGGAGGGGAGGGAGGGGGAGAGGGGAGTGAGGGGAGGAGGTGGGGGAGGGGGGAGTGAGGGGAGAGAGAGAGGGGAGGAGGTGGGGTTGAAGGGTGTGTGTCTAAGAGTGTAATGCAGTTTGGAGGGGATGGAATGAAGGAGGGTTGGGGAATGGAATGCATGTGTGTGTGTGTGTGTGTGTGTGTGTGTGTGTGTGTGTGTGTGTGTGTGTGTGTGTGTGTGTGTGTGTGAGAGAGAGAGAGAGAGAGAGAGATAGGTGAGGCGGCATCAATGAAGACAAAATGGAACTGATAAAAAAAAAAAAAAAAAAAAAAGTAAGGAGACAACAGGATATCGCAGAAGAGACAGTGGAGAGAATTTATATCGTTGGAGGAGGAGGAGGAGGAGGAGGGGGAAGTAAGAGAGAGAGGGGACGGGGTGAGGAAGATAGGAGCAAGGATGACAGAGGAAGAAGTGAGGAAGAGAGGGGAAGGAATGAGAAAGAGAGAGGAAGAAGTAAGGAGGAGAGGGGAAGGAGAAAGAGAGGGGAAGGAATGAGGAAGAGAGGGGAAGGAATGAGGAAGAGAGGGGAAGAAGCGAGGAGGAGAGGAGAAGGAGTGAGGATGAGAGGGGAAGGAGTGAGGAAGGCAGGGGAAGGAGTGATGAAGGGATGGGAAGGAGTGAGGAAGAGAAGGGAAGGAGTAAGGAAGACAGGGAAAGGAGTGAGGAAGACAGGGGAATGGATAAGGAAGAGATCAGACATGGAGAGAGACAGGAAGGATGAAAGGAGAAGAGGTGAAGGAATAAGGAAGACGATGATGATACTAGAGGAGAAGAGGAAGGGTAAGGAAGAGAGGGGAAGGGTAAGGAAGAGAGGGGAAGGGGAAGGAAGAGAGGGGAAAGGGAAGGAAGAGAGAGGAGGGGGAAGGAAGAGAGGGGAAAGGTAAGACGGAGAGAGGAGGGGGAAGGAAGAGAGGGAAAGAGGATGGAAGGGAGAGGGACAAAGAAGAAGATATTATTGAGAGGCAGGAGTAAACAAGATGTCATTACTGGAAGGAAGAAGAGATGAGGAAGAGAGTAGTGGAGGAGAAGACATGAGGGTGTACAGAAGGAAAAGTGAGGCTTTCTGGAGAGGAGGAGAACAGGAAAAAAAAATGCTGAGGGATAAGGGAAAAAAAAGCGAAGGGAGGAGAAAGAAAGGGGAGAGAAAAAGGGGGAGGTCAGGGGAAAGGAAACGCGGATAGGTCAAGCTGAGTGGAAGAAAGGAGAGGGGGAAAAGGAGTGGGGGAGAGGGAGGTTGAAGGAGAGCGATGAAGGAAGGGAAACAGAGGGAGAGAGATGGAGGGAGGAGGGGAAAGATGGAGGGAAGAGGAAAGACAGGATGCGAGAGAAGTAATGGGGAACAGGCAGTGGAATAGGGGGGAGAGGAACAGGAATGGGGAGGTAGGGAGAGAGGGGTGGGGGAAGGGGAGGGGAGGGGAGGGAGAGGGGGAGGGGGTGGGGGAGGGTTAGGGTTAGGGGGAGGGGGAAAGTGTGGAGACCCAGGCAGAGACACTTCAAGAGGACAACATGATCTTAAGTTCATATAAACGTCTTGTAAATCACTTCTCTCTGTGCGCTTGACTTTCAACTCGTGTGTGTGTGTGTGTGTGTGTGTGTGTGTGTGTGTGTGTGTGTGTGTGTGTGTTCGTATTTTACGTACTTCTACTACTGATACAGTTTAGATCCACACGAAAATATTGATATGCCATTAAAAAAAAATAATAATGCTAGTAAGGAAGAAGTGCTGGACGCCTCATACGCTGACGAGAATACGATCCAAGTTTTTAGACATAAGTACAGGATAGCAACGATACTTCTGACACCGACTATACATCAAAATCAATAAAAATACATAAAAAATAAATACAATAAAAATAACCAATATAAACGAGTAAATAAAACATCCAAACATAAATAAATAAATAACCAGAATCACCTTGGAGATAAACGTGGTCTTTTACTTACAGGTGTTGTTCGTCACCTGAAGAACGGAACTTACCTGGAAAAATAAAACACTAATTAATTAAACGTAATTACTTAGAAAAGACTGTGATTACCTTATTGAGACTAGTAGAGATTAATAAAGGGTAAGAATTAAAAAAAATATATGTATCTGCATTATTATTATTATTATTATTATTATTATTATTATTATCACTATTATCCTGATATACTGGCAGGGAGAAAGGGAAAGATAGGAGGTTTTACTTACTCAAACCTAAAAGTCATTAACATCAACTAATTACTCTAACGTGCCTCATTAAAATGTACTAAGTCAATTAAGAGGTTAATGACAGACAGACCAACAAACGAGACACCTGTACCTGTCCAGTAAGATGGCAGATATTTATATTACTCTTGTTACCTTTTTTTGTTTCCTTTACTTTTTTGAGATATTCCTTCAAACCAGGCATTTCTCTTCAATATAAGTTCTGATATATATACTCTCTGTCTCTGTCTGTCTGTCTCTGTCTCTCTCTCACACACACACACGCACACGCACAAACACACACCTGGTGGGAGTGTCATTAGTACCTGGTCTCTCTATCGCACAACACGACGTAACGACTGCCTTAGCCCTGCACATAATTAACGCATCACCATCATTACTTATAAAAACGCTGACTTGCAAGCCCCATACATCCACTACTGCCCGTCTACTCATGCAACCATCCACCCCACCGCCGCCGCCTGCCACACAAATCCCAAGCACCTTATCAGTACCCCGTCAGCCCAGAGATAAGGCGATAATGATGAGGAGAACTATCGCTTACAAAAGTCTTATCTCGTCTCATATATTTTTCCTCCTCATGGACCTTGAAAATTAATCTAAAAAAACAAAAAAGTGGCAAATGAGTCTTGTTAACATCTCCTCCTAAGCAACTTATTTTACATATTACTCCCTAGCATCTTCCGTAACACCTCTTCGTAAGCGATCTACTTTACTTATTAGCACTTAGCATCTTTCGTAACACCTCTTTCTAAGCTATTTATGTACTTATTACCACTTAGAAACTTCCGTAACTCCTCTTCCTAAGCGATCTACTTTACTTATTAGCACTTAGCATCTTCCGTAACGCCTCTTCCTAAGCGATTTATTTTACTTATTACACTTAGCATCTTAACCTAACACCTCTTCCTAAGCGATTTATTTTACATATCACTCCTCAGCATCTTCCTCATTCCGTATTAATATCAACCGAGCCTGCACTAATTACATGAAAGAACAAACAGGGGCGTAGCAGGCAAAATAAATCGCTGAGGAAGAGGTGTTACGGAATAAACAACAAATTAATACGAATTGGTGTGAAGAAAAAAAAAATAATGATCTGTAGGCAAATAAATTTATCATTGTCAGTTGTTACGGATTCAAGAGATTGGGGGTTGTATTTCTGGTTGTATTTCTAGTTGGAGTGTGATATTCCCTAACACCTCTTACTAAGCGATTTATTCTGTGTGTAATACTTATCAAAATTATACGCATAAAAACTATACCTATACTTAAACGAAAAAAAATACCACACAAGACAATGATCAGGTGTTGTGCAAAAAAAAAAAAAAAAAAAAAAAAAAAAAAAAAAAAAAAAATGAAAATGAAAATGAAAAAAAAAAATAAATCGCTCAGGAACAAATGCTGCCAAACCTCCTATGACACTTGGAATACTTTTTTTTATTAATAACGCTCAGTATCAGAGAGAGAGAGAGAGAGAGAGAGAGAGAGGGGGGGGGGAGTATTTTTGCTGGCGACTATACAGGTAGGAGGGGAGCCAATTAGCACGCACAGGTAAATAATAGAGGCGGGCACACATGTATATAGATAGGAGGAGGAGGAGGAGGAGAAGGAGGAGGAGGAGGAGAGAGAGAGAGAGAGAGAGAGAGAGAGAGAATACAGGTAGGCACAGAGGTAAGTAGGTTTGGTTAGATATGAAAAAAGGGGAAAAGAATCAGAGAGGAGAGGATGTAGGGAAGATGTGAGAAAGAGAGAGAGAGAGGGAGGGAGGGAATGGAGACAACAGAGAATGTTAGAAAAGGGAAAAGAAATGGGGAGGGGGGATGAGACAGAGAGGGAAGGGAGTAGGAGAGAAGAGGAGAGAAGGAAAGAGAGAGAAGGTGAGGTGATAGAGAAAGGAGTCCTGAGGGAGGGAGAAGGGAAGAGAGGAAAGGAAGGAAGGAAGGAAGGAAGGAAGAAGGAAGGAAGGATGGAAAGAAAGAAGGCAGGGAAGGAAGGAAGGAAAGAAGGACGCAGAGAAGAGAGGACGGAAGAGGGGGGCAGAAAAGGTTAAAGAAAAATGAAAAACAGGAAAAGCAGAAGGGAGGGCAATGAGGAAATAAAGGAACAGGTGGAAAGGAGAAAGGGTAAAGAAGGAGAGGAGATAAAGGAGAGAGGAAAGAAGGGAGGGGGAAGGAGGAGGGAAGGGGAAGGAAGGGGAAGAAGGAAGTGTGGTGCAATGGCTCTGAACAATATCCTGCCCTCCCAGCCACTCACACAAAATCCCCATCCATTCACCTAACCAACCAGTCTTGGAAAATGGCGCCTTGCTAAGAGAAAAAATATCTATCAGTCTATCTATCCATCAGGGACGTAGGGCTCCGGGGCTAGGCTACTGAGTAAGATAATGCAAGGCGAGAGATACATTCACGACGACGTGGAAATATTGTATATGTAAAAATAAGTTGTGAAATGGGATAGATAAAAAAAAAAAACGAACACAGTAATACGAGCGAAAATAAAGAATAATTAATTTACACCTTTTCCTGCAAATAAATGAGGTACATAATAAATAATATTAAAGTAAAATAAATAATTAAAATGCAAAACCATGATCATAACCCCTTCCTCATTAACAAAAGAGGTGTGTTAATAATAATAATAATAATAATAATAATAATAATAATAATAATAATAGTAGTAGTAGTAGTAGTATAAGTAGTAGTAAGTAGTATAAAGACCAGAAATATGAATAACATCACCAAAACAATAAAACGCAGATCAAAGAAAAATACCACAATAATTTAAGAATCTTTACAATAACAAAATAAACAAACAACTAAACAATCTTAGGTCAATCTCTAGGGGGTCAAGAAACCACCAGGCAGAACGAAGAGTAAGATAAGAAAAACTCATCCCTTGAAGGAGGGAGAAAGTGCCGTGTGTGTGTGTGTGTGTGTGTGTGTGTGTGTGTGTGTGTGTGTGTGTGTGTGTGTGTGTGTGTGAGAGAGAGAGAGAGAGAGAGAGAGAGAGAGAGAGAGAGAGAGAGAGAGAGAGAGAGAGAGAGAGAGAGCTCACAAGTAACCCACCACAAAACTGGAAATTCCCCCCTCCCCCCTTCGAAACTCCTTCCCCCTTCCCTCCCTCCCCTTCATCACTCCCTCCTCTACCCCTCCAATCTCACTCCCCCAACCCCACCCCCTGCCCCCTCCCTACTCCAACCCCTTCCCCAACCACCTCAAAAAATCTAAATGCTTTTCTTTCCTCCCCTCTATTGTTACTCCCCCACCCCCTCTCCCCTCTCCTAACCCCCTTTACAACCTCCCACCTTCACATCCCAACACTGACTCCCCCTACCTCAAAATTACTTCCTCTCCCCAACTTCCTCCATTCCTCCCCAACATCCCCCCTCAAAACCCCTTCCCTAATTCCCTTCCCCCTCCGGTAACCCCCACCCTAACCCTCAATCCAACCCCCTGATGCTCCTTCTCCTCTCCCCTCCCTCCTCCCCCACCCTCCCTGAAAACCTCTCCCCTCCCCGTCTCCCTAACCTCACCCTCCCTGGACACCCCCCACCCCACCCCATCCCTCCCTCCCTCCCCCTCAACCTCACCTCTGTAATCTTAATCTCCCTTTTCTAATACCTCCCTGACCACCCCCTGCCCCACCCCCACTCCACCCCCTGCCCCACCCCCACTCCACCTCCTCCCTCAACATCGCTATACTCTCTTCACCTCAACCTGGCCCAGATCTTCGGCCTTTTCCAGCTCATTTCACGTAGCTCAGTGGGTAAAAAAAAAAAAAAAAAAAAAAAAAAAAAAAAAAAAAAACTACAGCTCAACATCCTTCCCACAGCACTTCTTCGTGACTAGCACCTATTCTACTGCTTATCTCCGGTAACAGCTCAGCATTCATGGGGGACAGATGGCAATTTTAGGCCAAGTTGAAGTGAGCAGAGTATACCACTACTACTACTACTACCACTACTACTACTACTACTACTACTACTACCACCACTACTACTACTACTACCACTACCACTACTACTACTACTACTACTTCCATCACAGATAGAATCTCTCCTCACTCCCACCCCTCCCTGGACACCCCTTGCCCCCAAAACTCCCACTCCCAAACTTCTCCCCCAAAACACTCTCCCTCCCCCTCCCCCAAACCTCCCTCCCCAACTCTTCCCCCCAAACCCCCTCCCCAACTCTCCCCCCCAGAAACACCCTGCCGACCCCTCCCCCAAACCCCCCTCCCCAACTCTTCCCCCTAAAACCCCCTCCCCAAATCTCCCCAAAAAAACACCCTCCCTCCCCCTCCCCCAAACCCCCCTCCCCACCTCTTCCCCCCAAACCCCCTCCCCCAAACCACCCTCCCGACCCCTCTCCCAAACCCCCTCCCCACCTCTTCCCCCCAAAACCCCCTCCACAACCCCTCCAGCAACGGGCTTATGTCTTCGGTAATTTCCGACTGAGACTCAAACAGCGAGAAAGCGAAGAGGCGGGTCCTATAAATGTCTCTTAACTTGTGCAAAGAGGGTGTCTGGGGAGGGGAGGGGAGGGGAGGGGAGAGGAGGGGAGGGGAGGGGAGGGGGAGGGGAGGAGGAGGGAAGGGGAGGGGAGGAGGAGGGAAGAGGAGGAGAAGAAGGAAAGATGACGGGGATGGAGTAAGGCATGAGACAAACGAGGAAAAGGAGAGAGATAGATAGATAGATAGATAGAAAGAGAGATAGATAGACAGATAGAGAGAGAGAGAGAGAGAGAATCAAGATGGAGGAGAGAAAGTAAGGCTAAGAGATAACAGCAGGAAAAAAAGGTAATGTCCGGCAATAAAACAAGGAATTAAAGAAAGAAGTAAAGACAGGAAGGAGGTTAATTTCTCCGACTTAACCCTTAACTCTCTCTCTCTCTCTCTCTCTCTCATGTAGTCATACTAAATTTCTCGTTTTCATAATACGAAGTCTCTCTCTCTCTCTCTCTCTCTCTCTCTAATTACTCAGTCCCCTTTTGTGGCATCAGGGGCGTAAGAACCCGGAACTAGTCTACACTACTGACATTTACCGCGCCTGTGACCAGCCTCGTCCATCCCTGAGTCGCATATTATAAATTCGGATATACCGAGAGCCACCCGGCCAGATCGGTGCCACCACGTGAAGACGCCCTTCTCCAGAGCCGGAATACAGAGGTGTTAAACTCAGGTGGAAGAGAAAATAAACAAATAAGCAAATAAACAAAATAGGCGTGATCGTACTGAAGGGGAAGGAAAGCGAAGGAAAGCAAGTGGTAAAGACAAAGAGGGGGGGAGGGAGGAAGAGAGTGAGGGAGGGAAAGAAAGAGAGGAAGGGAATGAATAGAGGAAGGGAGGGAAGGATGGAGGAAGGAAGGAGGAAAAGGAGCAAGGGTATGGGTGTTTTGGGAAAAGGACAATGAAAGAACGAAGGAAAGAAAAAGATACACACACACACACACACACACACACACACACACACACACACACACACAGCGCCAAGAAGGATGGAAAGGTGAAAGAAAACCAATAAGGAGGGTAGGAAGGAAAGGTGGGAAACTGATAATAAAGGAGGAAGTGATAATTGCAGGAAGGACTTACGCTGCCGAAGGAAACCAGAACTCATGCCACAGACACTACATCACGAAGGACAGAAGGGGAAAGGGAAGGAAGGAAGGACGGAAGGAAGGAGAAAGGAAAGGAATGAAGGAAGGAGAAAGGGAAGGAGTCAATGAGAAAGGGAAGGGATGACAGAGAAACACAAGGAAGGAAGGAGGAAGAGAAGAAAAGAGAAAGATCGAAGGAAGGAAAAAAGGGAAGGACAGAAGGGGAAAGGGCAGGAAGGAAGGAAAGCGACGGAATGAAGGAAGGAAGGAGGAAGGGAAGAAAAGAGGAGAACGAGGGTAGGAAAAAGGGAAGGAAGGAAAGAAGGAAAAAGGGAAGGAAGGAAAGAAAGAGGAAAACAAGACAATGGACTTGGTAAGGAAGAAAAGCGGCGATGATGAAACGATGAAGACTGACAACGAAACGAAGAGATATAAAGAGGGAGGGAGGGAGAAGGAAAGGAACGAAGAAAGGAAGGGAAGGAAGGAAGGAAGGATGGAAGGGAAGGAAGGAAGGAAGGAAATAAATAAAGAAAGGAAATACTTAGGATGAAGGAAAAACTAAATAAAGGAAACACTACAATAAAGCATTCAGTCCTACCCGTAAGAAAAACACTTCACAAAACGTACAACGGAAGGACTTCAAGACAAATAAAGACGAAGAGAGAAAACGGCTAATAACAAATAAAGGAGTGGGAAGAATGAAAAGTAAAGCGATAAAAGAATGAGCAGGAAAGTAAAGGATGGCGCGACAGAAACAGGACGCAAAAAGAGGAAGAAAGTACTTGAGCAGCCATTACACTGACGCCAAATTAGGAAGGAAAGAAGGAAGGAAAGATAAAAGGAAGGAGAAGAATGACTAGAAGAAAGATGAGGGAAGAGGAGAGAAGAGGAGAAAAAGAATGTTGAAAAGAAAGCTGAAGGAAGGAGAGATGAGAGGAGAAAGAGAAGAATGACGAAAAGAAAGCAAAAGGAAGGAGAGACGAGAGGAGAAAGAGAAGAATAATGAGACGAAAGATGAAAGACGGAGAGAAAAGAGGGGAAAGAAAAGAATGATAAAAAGGAAAGGTGATGGAAGGGGAGAAAAGAGGAGAAAAAGAGATATGATCAGAACAAAGATGAAGGAAGGAAAAGAAGAATGAAAGAAAAAGAGAAGAAAAATGAAGGAAGGAGAGACGAGAGGACACCAGAGGAAAAGAAGAAAGACTGGTCCACAAATAAAGACAGTCTAAAGAAAGGAAAGACAGTGAAAGAAGGAGGAGTAAAGACGACATAAGAAATACGGACGAAAACGAAGAGAAACGAATAAAAAAAAATAAAACCCAAGAATGACAGGAAGAAAGGATGGAAAGGAGGAAGGAAGGAAGGATGGAAAGGAGGAAGGAAGGAAGGATGGAAAGGAGGAAGGAAGGAAGGATGGAAAGGAGGAAGGAAGGAGAGAAGGAAGGAAGGAGGGAAGGGGCTAAAGGAAGAGAGTACTTGCGTTACTATCAAACACTCAATCATCGTCAATATCATCACGAAAAAAAGAAAAAAGATAAGAAGAAAAAAAAAGTGGGGATGGATTTTATGATCTCGAATCTCTCAAAATTGGCCGTGTGGGGGCGTAATGGTGGGGAGCTTGGACACGCAACCATCCACTCACCTGCTGGATGACTCGATATTAATGAAACCGCTACCTGAAAAATAGGCAAGAAGGAAAATGGGGTGTGTGGAGCTGTGAATGGTCAACGTTGAGAGTGAGAGAGAGAGAGAGAGAGAGAGAGAGAGAGAGAGAGAATAAAGAAACTGGAAAAAGAAAATAACATCACGAAGCCTTCTCTCTCTCTCTCTCTCTCTCTCTCTCTCTCTCTCTCTCTCCCTAAACTGAATAAAACAGCTGGGTGAACGCAAAAATAAAGCAGTAAAGGCCACCGTGAGAGGCTTTATTGGTCCCAGTATCAACACTCTCAGGCTCTAAGGACTCACACTCAGATAAATAAAATCGTCTGGTGTTAGATGGAATATGGTAAAGGAGACCAGGCTATCAGAAGGGGAGAAACAATGTGTCAATAAGGCCAATAATAAAGACATGCCAAAAATACAATAGATGGGGAAACTGTCGATAAACTAAACCGGTAAAGAAAAGGTGTTAGGGAAGCTCTCAGAACGTGAATGAGGCCCAAACTTACATACAATACAACCATTATGAAAGGGAGATGACTTTTATCTATCTATCTATCTATCTACAGCCAGACGCCTTAATCGCAGAAGGGTGGCCATAAACAAATCGCCACATCGTCCTGTCCGCCACCATCACGTTGCCCTGCCTCCAACTCAAGCCAGCCTCATGCATACACCTCTCCACCGCAACCCTCCACCTTAACCTCAGTGGCCACAAACAAATCACCTCCACGGCGTTCCGGCTTCCACCATCACGCTGCCCTTTCTACAACTCAGGCCACCCTACGTACCATACCTCTCCACCTCGTCCCTCCACCTCATCCTCGGTCTCCCTCTCCCATCCTACCATACTAAAAAAAAAAAAAAAAAAAAAAAAAAAAAAAAAAAAGACACCAAGCACATGAGAGGAACGAGTGTCAGGAAGAAGACCCACACAATTGTCAGCTCCCTTAACAAGCTGACACACACAACACTGCTCCTCCCAACGAGAAGCAGACGAACCACAATTCCATTCCTGACACTTTCTGACACACCCACAAGACACTGACACACGAAACAGGTGTCAATCACCTACTTTCCCCTCACCTGTCAGCTCCATTAATAAGCTGACACACAAACTGACACTGCTCCTCATATTCCAGCCCCTGACTCACCTGAATGCACACCTGGTGGACTGAAGGCTGGATTTCGGATTAAGGAGGAAAAGTCAAGTTACCACGACGCCTAATAAGTTGATCTGGCCAACTGACGCCATCTTGGTTCCACAATTAAGACATTATAGAAGTGCATGACGTTGGCGTTTTCGTGCGTGCAAGAAACGGATCTGCTACACGGAGATTGGGTGGTAATTCTCTCTCTCTCTCTCTCTCTCTCTCTCTCTCTCTCTCTCTCTCTCACTGAACTATTATTACCCTATTAAACTGTTATTGAATATTATTAGATCAACCAACAACAAAAGGAGACAATAATAATAATAATAATAATAATAGTAATAATAATAATAATAATAGTAATAACAATAATAATAATAATAATAAGAGTAATAGTAATAATAACAATAATAATAATAATAATAATAATAACACTATGCACCTCGAAATCTTCCCTTCCTACCTTTACCTAACCAAGTTAGAAAGGTGACATAATTACTTCATACACGAAAATGGACAGGTGTGCTGGGTGAGACAAAAGTTAGAGCGATATTTCACTTATTCAAAATCTCAATATTTTCTCTTGGCTAATAATACTAAGCTGGGGGAGGCGGTGGCTCAGTCGGTAGAGAGGTAACCTGCGGTCCTACCGGACCCAGGTTCAAATCCCCGCTAGAGCAGGGAACAGTTTAAGGATGTGAATTTGATCAAAACAGACTTTACTGATCCACCAGAAGACCCGCCGACATGTCGTAAAAATACCCCCGCTAATACCAATACACCAGTCCTGTATGAGACAGCCCTAGCATGTATTCAATATGGACGGTGGGTGTTAGCGCCGAGGTGGTGACATGTAGAGGTGTATGATATGAAGGAGGACTACTGGGCCTTGGGAGCAGGCTGTGAAGCCTGTGCCCAGAGTCGGACACATAGAAAAAAAAAAAAAAAAAGTAAGATTGCTGTGTCCATAGGTAAGTGATATGATGGCCAGGTGTGAATGACATGCCCTCCGTGTGAAGCAGACGTAAAGGAATGGTGGACCTACTTCTGTTTCACACTGTACAAGGGTCTCTCTCTCTCTCTCTCTCTCTCTCTCTCACACACACAAACGGACATAGCCAAGGAATTGCAAGAATGTTAACTAATTCAATACAGGCCGGCGTATCTCAATCTCTTGCCCTCAGTCTGACTTCATTACGCCAAACGAACCGAGTCTAATGCAATTCATAAAAAAAAATAATTCAGGTAATTCGGTATAATCTCCAACCCTAAAGTGGAATGCCCTTGAGAGGATGTGGAGTAGGCGAGTGAAGGGTGAAGTGGGTGAATGACAGCTGGGTGGAGGGTGAGGTGCATGGGTGACAGTTGGGTGGATGGCGAGATGGATGGGCGACAGCTGGGTGGAGGGTGAGGTAGATGGGTGAAAGCTGGGTGGAGGGTGAGGTGGATGGGTGACAGCTGGGTGGAGGGTGAGGTGGGTGGGTGGGTGACAGCTGGGTGGAGGGTGAGGTGCATGGGTGACGGCTGGGTGGAGGGTGAGGTGCATGGGTGACGGCTGGGTGGAGGGCGAGGTGGATGGGTGACATCTAGGTGGAGGTTAAGGTGGGTGGGTGACAGCTGGGTGGAGGGCGAGGTGGACTGGTGACAGCTGGGTGGAGGGTGAGGTAGATGGGTGACAGCTGGGTGGAGGGCGAGGTGGACTGGTGACAGCTGGGTGGAGGGCGAGGTGGAGGGATGGGTGACAGCTGGGTGGACTGGTGACAGCTGGGTGGAGGGCGAGGTGGATGGATGGGTGACAGCTGGGTGGAGGGCGAGGTGGATGGGTGACAGCTGGGTGGAGGGTGAGGTGGATGGGTGACAGCTGGGTGGAGGGCGAGGTGGATGGATGGGTGACAGCTGGGTGGAGGGCGAGGTGGATGGGTGACAGCTGGGTGGAGGGAGTGGTGGATGGGTGGGAGACAGGTAAGAGGAAGGCCAGGTGGGTGGGCGACAGGTGAGGTGAGTATGGAAGGTAAAAAAAAAAAAAAAAAAATCGTCAACTACTCCACTTAATCTACCTGACAGTTACAAATCCCCCTCCCCCCTCCCTGATGCCTCATTTGACGGAAGCTCCCTAACACCTTTTCGTCTTTGATTTAGTTTGCTTATTACACCTTCCTGTCCTCTTCTGTGCTACATAAATCCTAATATCGCCATAATCTGCATAAATAACGTACAAAAGGAAATTAACCAGCCATACCCAAAAGCCAAGCGTCTTTCAGCTCAGGAATACTAGCCAGCAGAGGAAAGTCAGAGCATAAGAAGGCTATCACGCGAAATTTTACTCTTGTCGTTAGAAAGAAGAAGCGACAGGTGATGAGAGAGAAGACAGGAGACAGGTGTGAAGCGGCAGGTATGAGGTGTGTGTGTGTGGGGGGGGGGGGATGGTTAAAAAAAATAAATAAATAAAGCAAAAAGGTTCCCTCCCTGGACGAGACTATTTCAACGATACAAGACAAAAACATGCATCATCATCATTATTAATATTATTATTATTATTATTATTACTACTACTACTACTACTACTATTATTATCAATATTATTAATTTCTATCGCCCGATGGTACTTTCTTAACTCCTTCAATACGTTGACATCTTAGTCTTTTCTTCCTACGTCTTGGTCTTTTCTTCCTACGTCTTGGTCTTTTCTTCCTACGTCTTGGTCTTTTCTTCCTACGTCTTCGTCTTTTCTTCCTACGTCTTGGTCTTTTCTTCCTACGTCTTGGTCTTTTCTTCCTACGTCTCAGGCCTGTATTCTCGTCGGGTAATTAAGCTCCCTATCACCTTTTCCCAACCGATTTATTTTATTTATTACACCTTACTGTCCTCTTCTGTTACATAAATCCTACCTTTTCCTAAGTAATTTAATTGGTTTATTACACCTTACTGTCCCCTTCTGTGTTATATAAATCACATCTTTTCCTAAGCGATTTGTTTATTACATCTTACTGTCCTCCGTTATACAGCATAAACCTACCCTTTCTTTAAGTGATTTATTTTATTTATTACACCTTGCTGTCCTCCGTTATATAAATCCTACCTTTTCCCAAGCATTTTATTTTATTCATTACGCCTTACTGTCCTCTTCTCTGTTATATAAATCCTACCTTTTCCTAACTGATTTATTTTGTTAACTACAACTTACTCTCCCCTTCCGTTACATAAATCCTACCTTTTCCTAAGTGATTTGTTTATTACACCTTACTGTCCTCCTCTGTTACATAAATCCTTCCAATTCGCCACGCTGCATAGATATGGTGCAATACTTATCAACCACGTAAATCCAAAAATAAATCGCTAAGGAAAAGGTGTTAGGAAGCCTCCTTAACCCACAAGAATATGAGCCTCAGTTTCCAAGGCTCGTATTCTCGTAGGGTTAGAAGGCTCCCTAACACCTCTTGTTTAGCGACTTATTTCTGCTCACCAGGATAGGAAGACACAGAAGAGGAAGACACAGAAAAGGAAGACACAGAAGAGGAAGACACAGAAGAGGAAGACACAGAAGAGGAAGACAGGAGAGGAAGACCCAGGAGAGGAAGACGCAGGAGAGGAAGACGCAGGAGAGGAGAGGAGGGTAGAGTAGGCAAAAATAAATCGCTTAGAAAGAGGTGTTACGGAGCCTCCTTAACCCACAAGAAAAAAAGTCTCAAAGTCCTTCCCAATGTGACTAAAAATGTCTTAAAAGTGGCAAGAATAAATAACAATAATAATAATAATAATAATAATAATAATACTGTAAATAGGCCATCGTAGGGAAGTGGCTAAAGAAATAATTACGAGATCCTAAACTATATCAGGAAAGAAAATAAAAATTCTCTCTCTCTCTCTCTCTCTCTCTGGAAGCGTTCCAAAAAATTATATACTTTTCGAAAAACTATAAAAAAAAAAAATTATAACCATACGATCAAAAACATATGGCCTCCTGGTGACTGATTATTTTTTTCATTTCTTTTTCCTTCCTCTGTTCACTTTCCGAAAAAAAAAAAAAAAATGTGATAGCAGATATATATTACAAGATTTTTTTTTTTTTACTATATATATGTCTGCATCGATAGACTGCCAAGGATTAGTATTTTTCTTTTCTTTTTCTTTTTTTCGTCAACTATGAAGAGAGAAATGGAAGTCATGAGTCACGTACCACGAAATATACACGTGGGTGGTACAGTAGGTGAGGCAGGTGAAGAGTAATTAAGCCAGGTGAGAAACAGCTGTGGGGGGAAGGGGAGGAGGATAGGAAGGGGGAGGGTGAAAAGGAAGGTGAGAGGAAGAGGGAAAGGGGGAGGGAGGGGGAGGGGGAGAGGAAGAGGGGAAGGGTAAAAAAGGAAGGGTGGCAGGGAGAGATGGATAGGGAGAGGGAGAGGAAGATGGTGGGTGAAAAGGAGAGGAAGGGTGAGAGAAGAGGGAGAGGGGGAGGGTGAAGAGGAGGGTGAGAGGGAGAGGGGGAGGGTGAAAAGGAGGGTGAGAGGAAGAGGGAAAGGGGGAGGGAGGGGGAGGGGGAGGGTGAGAGGAAGAGGGAAAGGAGGGGGAGGGGGAGGGGGAGAGGAAGAGGGAAAGGGGGAGGGAGGGGGAGGGGGAGAGGAAGAGGGGAAGGGTAAAAAGGAAGGGTGACAGGGAGAGATGGATAGGGAGAGGGAGAGGAAGATGGTGGGTGAAAGGGAGAGGAAGGGTGAGAAAAGAGGGAGAGGGGGAGGGTGAAGAGGAGGGTGAGTGGGTGAGGGGGAGGGTGAAAAGGGAAGGGTGAGAGAAAGTGATGGATAAGGAAAGGGCGAGATGGACGGGAAGAGGAAGATGGAGGGTGAATGGGAGGGGGAGAGAGGGAAGGGGGGATAAGAGGGAAGGAGTGAGGGAGAGGGGGAGGGGAAGTGCGAGGGGAAGGGGAGAATGAGTAGTAGCAGAAAGGAGTACAAAGGAGAGCAAACAGCAATAAATCTACTGATCCTTTCGAAGCTGTTTGGCAGAGAAAAAACTATACTGTACACCTAGCTCTATAACAAGACAAGGATAGTAAAGCAAGAAGGAATAGGAGGAGGGGGTAAAGGATGGAGAGGCAGCTGTGAGAGGGACTGGAAATGGAGTGGGAAGGGGCAAGGTGTATCTCAATGGAAAAACCCACGACAGAAAGCCCAGAAAAACACCTCAACACCCCTGGTAAAAATGAGGTGTTTTTGTATGCAGGTGTGTGTGTGTGTGTGTGTGTGTGTGTGTGTGTGTGTGTGTGTGTGTGTGTGTGTGTGTGTGTGTGTGTGCTGCATTCCACAGGTGATGGAGGAGGGGGATGAGTGGCAGGGAAGGGTGATGCTGGTGATGGTAGTGGTGGAGAAGGAAGATGGTTGTGGTGGTGGTGATAGCAATGGTGGTGGTGGTGGTTGTGGTGGTGATGATGGAAGGGATGATGGTGGTGGATACTGGTGGTGAAGGTGATGGTAGTGGTGAAAAGGGAAGGTGGTGGTGGTGATGGACGTAGGGATGGTGAAGGTAATGGGTCGTGGAGGAGGAGTAAGGTGGGTGTTGTTGTTTGCAGTGGTGGTGGTGGTGGAGGTGGTTGTGGTGGTGGAGAAACGGAACGAGGGAGACACACACTAAAACAGGAAAGGAAGTTGTGAAAAAAGGAACTTGGTATGAAAAAGTAATGACACAAGATAGGAGATACAAGAGGATGGAAGGCAGGAAAGAAATTGTGTGAGGTTGAAATGGAAGAGAGATAATAAAGGAAGTTGGAAGACAGCGATATTAGGTTTGAAATAAAAAGGTAAATATAGTAAAGATAAAAGATAAAGATAGTGTAAATATTAGGAGAGACTGAGAGACAGAGATATACAGAGATAAATAGATAAAGACGGAGATAGAGACAGACAGATGCTGAGATGAAGAGATAGATAGATAACGATAGATAGATAGATAGATAGAGAGAGAGAGAGAGAGAGAGATAAAGAGATACAGAGCGAGATAAAGAGATTCAGAGAGAGATAACGAGATAGAGAGAGATAAAGAGATTGAGAGAGAGCGAAAGAGCTAGAAAGAGAGAAAGAGCTAGAGAGAGACAGAGAGATACTAAAGACATACAGACAATGGAACTCTGGAACAGAAATAAACTGAGCAAAGAAATGAACGATTAATTTGAAAAAGAAATGGAAAAAAAATGGGGATATTGGTTCTGAAAAAGTCAAAGGGTCGAGCTAACGCATCAGACAATAAATACTGGGAAAGACGAAAAATTAATAAAAGGAAAGGGGACAGGGCGACATGGAGGCGATTTGTTTGTGGCCACCCCTTACGGAATTAAGGCATCTGGCAATAGATAGATAGATGGAAGATTAAGAATGAATGATAAGCAAGATAAGCAAGGAGATACAAACCAAGATCTTACGCAATCTTGGGAAATAAGAAAGGAAATGACACACACACACACACACACACACACACACACACACACACACACACACACACACACACACACACACGCAAGGCAAAATTACTAGCATATAACGTGTCAAGTGGGGTTGGTGGAGAATTAGTGCCCCTCCCTGTAAAACAATTAACTCTAAGCCCTTGACCACCCCGTTTGGGATACATGGCGTCTGGCAATGAATGAATGATGAATAACCAATCTGTTTAACGCAATTTATTAATGATTTATTTGTTTACCTTTATTCTTGTTACTTAGGTTGGTTTACCTTGGAAAATATCCTTAATTTTCCTTTCAAGATTACAGCTCGTAAGGTGAGTAACAATGCCTAGTGGAAGCAAGAATAATAATAATAATAATAATAATAATAATAATAATAATAATAATAATAATACGTCCACAGTTTTAAAACGTTAAGACTAATGTTATCCATCACAGAGCTCTTTTTTTTTTTTTTTTTTTTTTTTTTTTCTCAGTCTTGCAGTAAGGTGTGGAAATTTTGTGCATTAATTTTACGATTCTGGTGGAAGAAATACACTGCTTCCTTTAAACTCCTCTCTCTCTCTCTCTCTCTCTCTCTCTCTCTCGTCTACTTACTTTTAAACATCTTTCAAAATCCCTTCTTATCTTACAATAATGTTTACTTCGGATTTAAAAAACATAAGTTGCGCAGACATGTGTATAAATGAGTCATGTGTGTGGGAGGCAGGTGTATGGGTGAAGCATATGTGTGGGTGAGGCAGGTGTGCGGGTGAGGCAGGTGTGCGGGTGAGGAAGGTGTGCAGGTGAGGTAGGTGTGCGGGTGAGGCAGGTGTGTGGGTGAGGCAGGTGTGTGGGTGAGGCAGGTGTGTGGGTGAGACAGGTGTGTGGATGAGGCAGGTGCGAGGGTGAGGCAGGTGTGTGGATGAGGTAGATGTGTGGATGAGGAAGGTGTGTGAGTAAGCGGCCAGTCAGGTGTGTGGGTAATATCGGGTGAATGTGTGGGCAGGTGGCGAATCAGGTGTGTAGGCAGTCAGTCAGGTGTGTGGGCAAGTCTAATCTCCGAGTGAGTCAGGTGTGCGAGGGGACTTAAACACAATTAAGGTAGGATTGTGTGGTGATGGTGGCTGCTCCATTGTACGGTCTCCAAGATCATCCCCAATTATCTCTCTCTCTCTCTCTCTCTCTCTCTCCTACCACGTCTATTTTTCACCTCCCTCTCCTAGTTAATACTCATAATCTGTGAAAAGACTGGCATGTTCCTCTGTTCATAGATGATTCTCTCTGATATAATGAGTCCAGGAGGAAAGGTGTTGCAGGTGTTAAATAGTGTGGAATAGAAGACCAACTTATGTCCTAACTTTACTTCTATCCCTTCCTTATCCTCACCTATCCGGACCCTCACCACACCTATCCACACCCACACCTGAGCCTCATCACACCAGGTAATCGCTAACCAATACCTATCCCATAATTAATCACCTCCCCCATCTCACCTGCCCTATCTATATCCACCTCCACCTGGTCACCCTTCCCTCCTCCCCTCAGTCTCTTATCCAACATCCTCTCTCACCCACCTCTCTCATCCTCACTCTCTTATCCACCCTCCTCACCCTCACCCTCCTCTCTCACCCTCACCTCATCACCCTACCTCCTCATCCTTACATCTCACACCTCCATCCTCACCTGGCCACACCCTCATCTCACCTGTCGCTCGTCACACCAGGTAAACCCCTACACAATGGCTCCATATAATCACATTCTTGTCACCTACGTATGTCACCTTGGTCTCTAATCCAAGCCAATCCAATCTAACCGAACCTAATCCAACCCAACCCAACCCAACTCTAACCTAACCCAACCCAGCCTAAACCAACTCTAACCCAACCCAACCCAGCCTCACACAACCCAACTCTCTTTCTCACCTGTCCACGCCCACACCTGAGGGCTCATCAAACCAGGTAAACCCCCGGACAATACCCACCACATAATTAATCTTAACCCCTGCCACCTACCCACTCAGCCGGTCAATAGGGGGACAGGGGGGCGGAGGGGGGGGACGGTTGACCCCGGCCGCACCCCAACAAAAACTGGTCAGGTCACGGCTTTCTTTTCAGTCTTTCCACATTTTTTTTTTCATACTTTTTCTTAGCCTGTCAAGCTTCCCGGCAGCAATTATGGCGTGTTGGTGTGAAAATCATCAAACTCCCTTCAGCCCGAGGACACTTAATTCACCCTTTCAATCCGAGGACACATTTCAACAGCTTCATTCTTGCTGCCAACAGACGATTTCACTCAGCTCCAGATTTTTTTTTTTTTTAATAGGAAGAAGGAACTAATGGCCAGAAGCCCGTCAGATTGCGGGGGGGGGGGTTGATGAGGGCTGTATCAAACCCCCCAAGGTCTCTCTACAGCTGAGTAAAATCGTCTGGTAGCAAGAATAAGATGCAAAATATATACGTCGAAGGAGAGAACACATGAACGTAAGAACATAAGAAGAGATATTACCTGCAGTAAGAAAGTTGGCCCATTTTACGTAGCTCCTTCAAAAGCGTAACTGAACTACTAGAATAAGACAAGGATAGCAAAGATGAAGGTAGTGAGGACGCCAATGAAAACTATAACTATTTCCTCGCAGTAAAAAAAAAAAAAAAAAAGTTGAATTAATTTTCCTGAACAGCATGAATTAAAGAAAAATATCGTATAACCATATGTGGGGCTTTAAGGAAAATGAAAAAATATGAAAATGAGAAAAATAAGTCTAAAAAAAAAAAAAATATGGTTCATGAAAAAATGTATGCCTGATGTAAAAAAAAAAAATGGTAGAAAATACTGTAAAAATATGAAAACAAAATATGTAAGGTTGATGTAATATGCAACAGAAAGTGATCCAATGTTGCATAATCGGGGGGACATCAACAATGTGCAATTGAGGCTGTGGCATGTGAGTTGCAAGCCTTAGGAGTTGCATAAGAATCTTCATGTGTCACTGATACCTTCATAAATCACCTTAACTTCCGCCCAGTGATTGTGTGTCACCGAATAATCACAAAAATAGTGTATATATATATATATATATATATATATATATATATATATATATATATATATATATATGTATATATATATATGTATATATATATATATATATATATATATATATATATATATATATATATATATATATATATATATGTATATATATATATATATATATATATATATATATATATATATATATATATATATATATATGTGTGTGTGTGTGTGTGTGTGTGTGTGCCACCGTATAATCAACAAAATTAGTCTCTCTCTCTCTCTCTCTCTCTCTCTCGGCAGTACAATGATCTCTGACTCTCCTTAATCAGAAGAAAATCGTCTGGCAATATAAAAAAATAATAATAAATCAAAATAAAACACATCACAAACGGTCGCATTTTTACCTTGAATAAAGTTGAAAAAAAAGGGTGGGGTGGGATGAAGGGCAAATTTAGAGAGAGAGAGAGAGAGAGAGAGAGAGAGAGAGAGAGAGAGAGAGAGAGAGGGAGGGGGGGAGGGGGGGACATGGAAAATCATCTCTTCTTTTTTTTTTTCCCCTATCAACCAGGTGAGTTTGTCCAAATTAAGGAAAATGGCCTGAAAATTATGAGGGCAGGGGCAGCTTTACCTAATTAGGGAAGCCTGTATCTAAATCAATAAAAATAAAATACAAATAAAATAAATAGGACTGAAATAATAAATAAAACTAGAAATCTGAACTGCACAGATCTCCACATTCCAGATGAAAATACTTTTGTTATCACTGTCGACCAAATATTAAGGGACTTTTGCTGTGACTCAAAATTTATTACGGTTTTTGACCTGTGCCCCTGAGATCAAGGTCAGGGTCACTCATACTATGCAAATCATATTCACTCCTGACCCACTACATTCCCACCGAGTTTGGTCAAAATCGGCCAGATACTTTTCGATTTAGCACTTTCTGGCATGAGGCAGCTATTTTCATTTCCTCAGTATCTCCAATAGTATATATTTGTTGGAACTCAGAATCAATACCCAGGTGCACTAGTATATGTTGACGATTACACGCTGGAACAAAGCAAAGCAATCCATTCAGTAGTTTTGGCTGCACAGGAGAGCAAAAACAGGAAAAAAAAATAACATAGAAGGTGCTGGTGCGGCGCTAGTGCTGCGAAAAAAAAAAAAAAAAAGTGCCAAAAGAAGCCTGCAACCAAGATACATTACTCTAGAAAATTTCACGCCTCTGTCTGGTACGGTCTTGGAATGCCAGCCTTCTATACCCCCCCCCCAAAAAAAAAAATAATAATAATAATAATAACCTGCAATATCAATAAGAACTGAACAGAATGTAGAGCTTTAATTAAATAAATAAATAAATAAAGGATGAAGTAAATGATGTAATAAATAAATAAAGTGAATAAATACAATAACAATGAATAAATAAATAGCTTTGCAAATTTCACCACTGGCCAGCCTTCACGTAGCCCTCCACCTGAATACCTTTTTACGCTGCCACAAAAGCCCTTAATTAGCGGACCTACCTGTAATTGCTTTGGTGAAACAAGTCATTTCTCTTACTGTGCTCTGCGTGATTGCCTCTCTCTCTCTCTCTCTCTCTCTCTCTCACACACACACACACACACACACATACACATACCCCCTCCCTCTATATCACATACACATACCCCCCTTTAATCTCTCCCTCTCTCTCTCTCTCACACACACATACCCCCCTTTTCTCTCTCTCTCTCTCTAGCTCCAAGCCTAATTAAGTAGGGTCCTACAATTAAGAATAAAAATTACCAAACCTCAATTTTAATCAAGACCTCTTCAGACCGTGGACTTCATTTTTATATTACTTCTATCTACCTATCTATTGCCGGACGCCTTAATCCCGTAAGGGGTGGCCACAAACAAATCGCCTCCATGTCACCCTGTCCCCCACCATTTCATTGCCCTGCTCCCAGCTCAGATCCCCCTCTCCCATATACCTCTCCACTCCATCCCTCTATCTCATCCTTGGCCTCCCCCTCCCTCTTATTACTTCAGTTTCTTATTATTTTACTCAACTCCAAACCAACATTTCAAAATTATAAAAATGATATATACAGCCTTCCATATACCCCTAAAAAAACACACACACACACACATCTCACCTGTATAACATCGTCAGGTATTTGCGACAATTATATCAATCCAGTCCTCGTAGTGAAGGGGTTAGTTGGTGTGTGTGTGTGTGTGTGTGTGTGTGTGTGTGTGTGTGTGTGTGTGTGTGTGTGAGAGAGAGAGAGAGAGAGAGAGAGAGAGAGAGAGAGAGAGAGAGAGAGTTTAATGGCGTAAGTTGCTGTTTTCACGGGTGATTAATAGAGAGAGAGAGAGAGAGAGAGAGAGTGGGAAAACTGTGCTGAAGGATTGGAAATGGAGAGAACAAAAGGCGAGTGAATGAGGTGGGCACAGGAGAAGAGAAGAGAAGAGAAGAGAGGGAGAGAAGAGAAGAGAAGAGAAGAGAGGGAGAGAAGAGAAGAGAAGAGAAGATGAGATGAGAAGAGATAGGAAGAGACGGAAGACGTAGAAGTGTTGAAGGACTGGAACTAGACGGAAAGGACAGGAAGGAAAATGAATAAGATGGACACAGAAGAGAAGAGACGAGGAAGAGAAGAGGGGTAGAAGAGACAAGAAGATAAGAAGAGAAAAGAGAAGAGAATATGGGCAGAAGAGCAAAGAAGAGAAAGGTAGGGAAGGGAGGGGAGGGGAGGGGAAGAAGAGAGAAGCGCGTTGAAGGACTGGAACTATATGGAAAGAAATGAAGAGTTAATAAGTTGGAGAGAGAAGTGGAGAGGAGAGGAGATGACAGGAGAAAAGAGGAAGAGAGGAGGAGAGAAGAGGAAGCGGAAGAGGAGAGGAGAGGGGAGGGGAGGGGAGGGAAGAAGAGAAAGAAAGAGAGGAGTGGGGAAGATGAAGAGAGAAGTGTTGAGAAATGAGAAAAAACTTTGAGCTAATGGAGTAGGCAAAAGTCATGTGGATGAAGTGGATCGGGTGGAGAGAAAGTCAGTGGATGAAGTGGTCCACCTACCCTGACAGTCCAAGAGAGAGACAGGTGGAAAAGGAAAGCAAGGTACTCTCTCTCTCTCTCTCTCATAAAACCAGCAATAACCGAGAAGAAAAAAAAAAGTCGGACGCTAATCGCCGCAATACTCCAGCCACATCCTTGAAATCGGTCCAATCATCTTTCCAGCTTAATTTCCTCGTGTCCTCTGCGTAGATAAAGCCTAGGCGCAGTTACCATTTTCTTCCCCCTGCCTTGAAAGGAGAACTGGGTGGAAACTTTCTCTAACCCTCTTGACCCGAGAGAGGTGATTCGACTACCCAAACACGCTCTGATTTGGCACCAACACACTGCGGGTCAGTAACATCATGATCCGGTTCAGTACCTACACGCTTCGTACAGCACCAACACGTTCCGAATCAGTATCATCATGGCTTAATTTAGCACTTACATTCTTCATACTGCACCAACACACGCGAGGTCAATATATCATGTCCCAGCTTACCCCCTACACGCTTCAAATAGTATCAACACGCTCCGAAACAGTATCAACACGCTTCAAATAGCATCAACACGCTCCGAATCAGCATCAACACGCTCCGAATCAGTATCAACATGCTCCGAAACAGTATCACAAACATGCCTTAATTCAGCACTTACATTCTTCATACAACACCAACACACGCGAGGTCAATATATCATGCTCCAGTTCAACCCCAACACGCGTTACATAGCGTCAACACACTCCGAATCAGCATTAACAAGCGCCCTACTGCCGGGGTGAAAAACTGTGTATCATATCACTGCGTCCATTTCATATTTAAGGAACACCCATTACTTTCCTCCCTGATGCACCTCGTCAAAGAGATTATATGGGCAGAGAAACATATAAACCCGCTCTCAGCTTTAGTCAGTACATACCACAGCGAGAACGCTGAAAGGGACAGAAGAGAAACATGAAGCACATCTCTCGGCCTAGGAACATCAGCCAATCGAGGAGAGTGGGAAGTAGGAGAGATGAAAATATTAGGAGAACTTTTATTACCGACTGCACCACTGCACCCTGCCCCTGTACCACTGCATCCTGCCCCTGTACCACTGCACCCTGCCCCTGTATCCCTGCATCCTGCCCCTGTATCACTGCACCCTGCCCCTGTATCACTGCATCCTGCCCCTGTATCACTGCACCCTGCCCCTGTACCACTGCACCCTGCCCCTGTATCACTGCACTCTGCCCCTGTACCACTGCATCCTGCCCCTGTATCCCTGCATCCTGCCCCTGTATCACTGCACCCTGCCCCTGTATCACTGCATCCTGCCCCTGTATCACTGCACCCTGCCCCTGTACCACTGCATCCTGCCCCTGTATCACTGCACCCTGCCCCTGTATCCCTGCACCCTGCCCCTGTACCACTGCACTCTGCCTCTGTACCACTGCACCCTGCCCCTGTACCACTGCATCCAGCCCCTGTACCACTCCATCCTGCCCCTGTACCACTGCACCCTGCCCCTGTATCCTGCCCCTGTACCACTGCACCCTGCCCCTGTACCACTGCACCCTGCCTCTGTACCACTGCACCCTGCCTCTGTACCACGGCACCCTGCCCATTTACGATCGTGACCCTATCTTAATTGCACGACCCTTACCACCTCACGTCCTCCTCCCACTATCCCAAACTCTCCTAGCCTCGTCCCCCAGATTGGAAAAAAAAAAAAAAAAAGAGGACTTTCTACTCGGCCATTATCAAGGGTCATTACCATCTCCCTCGGTGGTGTGGACAGGGAATGAGCCATCTTACAAGTTTGGTATGATGAACGCTGAAAACTATACTCCTTTCATCTCTACTTGGTACAGAGTTTTGTCTTTTTTATTTTTCTTTGCAGTTTTGTCCCAAGAATTTTGAAAGCTATACTTCCTTCACCTTTACTTGGCTCTGAGTTTTGCCCCTTTTTTTCCTGGCTTTATTTTTTTTTATGTAGCTCAAAGGCTGACGAAGATAATGCCACGGCCCTACATCCATTCCATAACACTTCTTCATGACTAGCATCATATTTCAGTTTTAATGTATTGCTACAACTGAGCGTTCAAGATAAAGAGATGGCAATTTTGAGCCAAGTTAATGTTAAAAGCGTGTGGAAAAAATAATCAAAGTGTTGTTGATGTTAAAAGTGTATGGCAAAAAATAATAATAAAAAATCTTCTCTAGGCCTACGTGCTTCTCCTAAGATTTGTCTTTACCACAATGCATTCACCAAACTTTTAAATTTATAATAATAATAATAATAATAATAACAGAAATAATAAGAAAAACAAAACAGTAACAAACAACAACAATAATAATAATACACACACACACACACACGTGCATTTCCGTACACCTGTAATTAGTCTGAAATACCTGGCAAATTTTCTTTCCCTTTAGGCCACTACCTGTTACTTAAAGGCAGGATAATACTACATCCATACACCATATTCTTAGATGTCTTCATACTTAAAACATTCTTAAGACATCTTCATACTTAAATATATACTTAAGACGTCTTCATACTTTAAAACATTCTTAAGACATCTTCATACTTTAAAACATTCTTAAGGCGTCTTCATATTTTAAAACATTCTTAAGACGTCTTCATACTTTAAAACATTCTTAAGACGTCTTCATACTTTAAAACATTCTTAAGACATCTTCATACTTAAAAACATTCTCAAGACGTCTTCACACTTAGACATTCTAAGACTTCTTCATACATAAAACATTCTTAAGACGTCTTCATACTTAAAAATATACTTAAAACATCTTCATACTTAAAAACATACTTAACCCCTTCCTATAACACTATGCATTCGTCTTGAGAGTAAATAAGTTGTTAAATACGCACACAAACCAATTTATACTCACATACATACATATATGTTCTCCCTCTCTCTCTCTCTCTCTCGTGTGTGTGTGTGTGTGTGTGTGTGTGTGTGTGTGTGTGTGTGTGTGTGTGGTATGCATGGAGGTGAGATGTGGTAGTCATGTTAATTTAGCAGAGGTGAGGTAACAGGGGGGGGGGATGAAATTAAGTGAGGAGTGATGTAAATGTGTTGTGAAGCAAATAAGGAGCGGTCTGTGAGGCAAGGAAGAGTGGAGATGCCATGAAAATAAGGTGACGAGTGAGGGAAATGAGGTACGGTGAGGTGAGGCTGGTGAGATGCGTAGATTCGAGGACACGAAGTAAGAGTGAGGCAAGACTGAGGTAAGTACAAATCAGAGGAGAGCCTGAGTGTGAGGATAGTAAGAGGCAAAGAGGTGTGAAGTGAGGCAAGTTCAGGTAGGGTGCGAGTGAAGTAAAATAAGAGGTGTAAACTCAGGTGAGGTGAAGGTGGGGCAAGGTGTGAGGTAAAATGACTGTGAGGATGGTGTGATGTGAAGAGGTGTGAGGTGAGGCAGGGTAAGAGTGGAGTAAAATAAAAGGTGTAAACTGAGGTGAGAGGTGAGTTAAGTGACGTCAGAGGTAAGGTAAATCCAGGTAAGAAGAGGGGCAGGTTGAGAGGCTGGTGTTTACCGTCTTGGGATTTTAAGAGTTTGGAGTCCTGCACCTACTACTATTTTTTTTTATACTATTACTACTACTACTACTACTACTACTACTATCATTACTACTGTCACCATCGCTACCACTGCCACTAACACTACCACTGTACTCCCAAAGCCATCATCACTACCACTATCACCACCACCACCACTTCTACCAACATCACCAACAGTCAATACCACGACCACCACCACTACAGATATCATCACCACTACCACCCACATCACCACCGCTGTCACCATCACGAACATCAACAAAAATGTCACCACCACGACTAACATAACCACGGTCGCCACTATCACCACCTACATCATCATAACTACTAACATCTTTCACCACCATCATCATCACCATTTGCACCATCATCACTAACACTGCCACTGCCTCCACCACCACCACCGCTAACATCAATATCACCACCAATCTACATCACTATCACCACCACCACCACCACCATCACTAACAACCTTCCATCATCCCCACTATCATCATCATCACAACTGTCATCTCTAACATCACTAACGAATCATCACAGTCATCATTACCTTCATCATTAATATCATCACATCACTGCCCTCACCACTATTTTATCAACCAGCATCACCCCCAAAAATAAATAAAACCAGCATCATCATCATCATTACACAAAACTATAATCATGAGAGAGAGAGAGAGAGAGAGAGAGAGAGAGAGAGAGAGAGAGAGAGAGAGAGAGAGAGAGAGAGAGACTTAAGTGCTGCAGGGGAACTTCCGAGGAGGTTGGGGGAGGGGGGTGAAAGGGGAGGAAAGGGGGCAAAAAACAAGGTATGGACGCTAGGGGGTGTGGGTAAGGTGGGGGTGTGGGTAAGGTGGGGGTGATGGGGGAGGTAAGAGGTGATGGGGAGAAGGAAGGGGATGGAGGGGAGGGGGTGATGTGGGGGAGGTAAGATGATGGGAGGGAAGCAATGGGGAGAATAAGGTAGGGAATTAGGGGGAGGTAAGAGATAGGGGGAGGAAAGATTAAAGGGGAGAGGTATGGAACGATGGGGAGGAGGAAGGTGAAGGGTAAGGGCGGGGTAAGGAGGGGTATGGGGGGCTAATGGGAAAAGGAAAAGGGTAAGGAATTCTAATGGGAGGTATGGGTTAATGGGGAGGGGGATGAAGGAGGAAAGCGAGGTTAATGGAAAGGGAGAGGAGATTTAATGGGTGAGTGGGGGTGAAGGGAGGGGTATTAATGGGGGTGAGGGGAGGGGTATTAATGGGGGTGAGGGGAGGGGTATTAATGGGGGTGAGGGGAGGGATATTAATGGGGGTGAAGGGAGGGGTATTAATGGGGGTGAAGGGAGGGGTATTAATGGGGGTGAGGGGAGGGGTATTAATGGGGGTGAGGGGGAGGGGTATTAATGGGGGTGAGGGGGAGGGGTATTAATGGGGGTGAGGGGGAGGGGTATTAATGGGGGTGAGGGGGAGGGGTATTAATGGGGGTGAGGGGGAGGAGGGAGGGGGGACTTAAGGAGTGGGGGGAAGCCAAACACCCGTCTTGTTTGCTCACGACTCCACCCGGCCTTGTGTCGCCACTCCCTCACTCTCTCACACTCCCTCACTATCTCACACTCCCTCACTCTCTCACACTCCCTCACTATCTCACACTCCCTCACTCTCTCACACTCCCTCACTCTTTCACACTCCCTCATTATCTCACACTCCCTCACTATCTCACACTCCCTCACTATCTCACACTCCCTCACTCTCTCACACTCCCTCACTCTCTCACACTCCCTCACTATCTCACACTCCCTCACTATCTCACACTCCCTCACTCTCTCACACTCCCTCACTATCTCACACTCCCTCACTATCTCACACTCCCTCACTCTCTCACACTCCCTCACTCTCTCACACTCCCTCACTATCTCACACTCCCTCACTCATTATCTTTATCTTTCACATCTTCACACATACTTGAAATCTCACTACCTTTCACTCTCTCATTCACTATCTTTATTTCACTCCCTCACACACAATTTTACTATCTCACTATCTTACACCCTCTCACTCACTATATCAATACCTTACCTGCCTAACGCACTCTCTAACTCACTTTTCATTCCCTCATTCACTATCTCACATCCTACTCTCTCGTTCATCAATTTATCATAAGCTTCCTCGCACATAATCTTACATCAATCTCTCTCTCCCTCTCTCCTCCACACACTCAGTATCTTCTCCCTCACTCACTCACTCTCTTGCTCACTCACTCCCACAGACACACTATATTACGGTTGACTTTATCTCTCACTCATTCGTACAATATCATACTCTCTCACTGATGACCTAAGTCTCTCTCTCTCTCTCTCTCTCATCTTGCTTCTCGTATATTCCTCCCTCTCTCCTTCCCTGTCTCTCTGTGTCCACTCTCTCTCTTTACTAACTCTATTAAAATCTCTCTCCTCATTCACCTTTCAGTTTCCTCTCCTCTCCTCTCTTTTTTTCTTTCACTTCTTCCATCACTTTACGTCTATCTATTTGTGCCTCTTCTCTCCACCTCAGTTCTACTCCTCTTCTCTCACTATCTCTCTTCTCTTTTCCTATTCTTTCTTCTTCTGTCACTCTACTCTCTTCTCTTTTCTTCTTCTGTCACTTGATGTCTGTCTGTCTCCCTCCTCTCCTTTCCTCTTTTCTTCCTCCTCTTTTGTTACTTCAAAAAACTAACTCATACCATTCCCTCTCTTGCGTGCACTCCTCTCGCTTCTTCCCTTCTATCTATCACTATATCTGTCTATCAGTGTCTCTCCTTTCATATCACAGTTCACCTCCTCTCCTCTCCTCATCACTTTCAATTTCTCCTCCTCCTCTGATCACGTTTATTTCACATTTCCTCTGCCCTTTTCTTCTTTCTTCTCTTCTATTCTCTCCCCTCTCTTATCTTGTCCTCTTCTCTCCTCTTCTTTTCTGACACATTCCACTTCTCTTCCTCGCCCTACACGTTTAATCATTCCTCACTTCCACTCCTCTCCTCTCCTCTTCTCTCCCCTCCTCTCCTCTCCCTCCCCTCCCCTCCCGTCTCCGCTTGTCTCGTCTCGTCTCTCCCCTCCTCTCCTCTCCTCTCCCATCCCTGGCTGCCACCCAAACACTTCAGGTGCATATACAATTTAGAATCACCTGCCCAGCCCACCTTGCTAATGTTAGTGTAAATAGTGGGAGGGACGAAGGCAGGAAGGAAAGAAGGAAGGAAGGTAGGAAAGAAGGCAGGCACGTAGGAAAGAAGGTAGGATGGTAGGCGGGTAGGAAAGAAGGTGGGCAGGTAGGACTGAAGGTAGGAAAGTAGGCAGGTAGGAAAGAAGGTAGGAAGAAGGTAGGAAGGTACGCAGGTAGGAAAAAAAGGTAGGAAGGTAGGCAGCTAGAAAGAAGGTAGGAAGGTAGGCGGGTAGGAAAGAAGGTAGGAAGGTAGGAAGGTAGGCAAGTAGGAAGAAGGTAGGAAGGTACACAGATAGGAAAGACGGTAGGAAGGTACACAGATAGGAAAGAAGGTAGGAAGGTACACAGATAGGAAAGAAGGTAGGAAGGTAGGCTGTTAGGAAAGAAGGTAGGCAGGCAGTAAGAAGGTAGGAAGGTAGGCAGGTAAAAAGGAGGTATAGGAGGGTACGCAGGTAGGAAAGAAGGTAGGCAAGTAGGAAAGAAGATAGGGGAGTAGGCAGGTAGGTAGGTATCCAGAGAGGTAGAGAAAGGCGTGTAGGAATGTAGGAATCCAGTAGGTAGGCAGGTGAGTAGGTAGGTAGGCAGGTAAGTAGGTAGGTAGGCAGGTAAGTAGTAGGTAGGAGGAAGGAAGGAAGGAAAGTATGAATGAAGGGAGGGAGGAAGAATGAAAGAAAGAAGAAAGAGAAAGAAAGAAAGAATGGCAGGAAGGAACGAACAAATGAAGACAGGTAGGTAGGTAGGCAGGTAAACGTACAGGTAAGCAGGAAAGTAGGCAGGTAGGTTAGTAGAGGCCACATAGGGGCATCGATCAGTGGAAAGGCAGACTGACTGGAATACAGAAACTCAAAGTAATAGGTAAGGCAGACAGGTTTCATTCAAGAGGGCAGTAAGCAGAGACGCAGGCAGGTAAGGAGGGAAATTAAAGCAGGAAAGACAGGTGGGAAGACACAAGCAGACAGGTGAAGCAGGAAAGCAAATGTAAAAGTGGTCATGAAGGGAGGATGATGGAAGAGGACAGACAAATAGATATTAGGGAGAACAGAAGAGCACAGAAGGGCAGCAGGGGACGAGCAGACGAGTAAAGCAGAAGGAATTATAACAGACGGTCATTATGGGCAGCAGACGAGAAAACCAGCAGACAAGGAGGAAAGAGAGCAGAAGCAGACGACTAAGAAGGCAAAGAGACAGGTGAAATAAGTGTATAAAAAAACAGAAACAAAAGACATTAAAACAGACAGGCAGGAAAACAGACAGGTGGGTCGGGTGGGAAGGTATGTTCAGATAAATAGGAGGGGTTTTCTCCTTTCTCCCTTCCTCTCTCCCCATCTACCCTCTCTCCTCCCTCTCCATATGCACCCCTCCCCACTCCTACATTTCTCCTCTCCTTCCTTCTCTTCACATAACCTCCTTCCTTCCCTTTTCTCTCTTCACTCACTCTCCACTTCTCTTCTTGCTTTCCCCCCCACACTCCTCCACCCCTCTTCTCTACTAGGATCTCACACCTATCTTCCCCTTCTTCTCCCCATATCTCCCTTCTGCCCTCCCCATACACCCCACTCACCCCCTCTTCTCTCTTCCCTATTCCTTCCTCATGTATCTCCCTCCCATTCCATCTCTCCTATTCAAGGGTCCATCCCTCTCTGCCTCCTTAGCCTTCCCTCATTCTTTTTCTTTCTCCTTCTTCTTCCCTCCCACCCTCTCCACTTCCCTCTTGCCTCCTCCTCCTCCTCCTCTCCACTCCTTATTTTTCCACCTCACTCCTCCATTCATTTCCACTTCTCTCCACTGGTTTATCATTTCCTTGCGTCCTCCTTCCCTCCAGTCTCCCTCCTCTCTTCACCTCCCTCCATTCTTCTCTCCATCCACTCGAGACGCGGACAACACCCCCTCCCCCCTCCCGGTAATCTTCCTCCCCCCTCCCCCCCTCTCTCAATTGTTCACCACACTCTCTGTATCCTTTTGTGGCCTCCTGTTGTTGTTCCCCCCCCCCTCATTCCTCTACACTCACCTCAACACCTACACCCACCACCCTCTCCACTCACCCAAACACCCACTCCCACCTACACCTACCACCTTCTCCGCCCACCTAAACACCTACAACCACCTAAGCCCACCACCCTCTCCACCCACCAAAACACCCACACCCACCACCCTCTCCACCCACCAAAACACCCACACCCACCTACACCCACAACACAGGCTGGGCAGGGAACAGTTTGATTATTTGAAACTCGCTATAACAAGCTTTACTAATCTTTTACAAACCCACGGACGTGCCTTTCATGTATTCAATATGGACGGTGGGTCTTATCGCCAAAAGGGTGACATGTTAAAGAGTTGATGTGTACACCATAGGAAAACTTCTGGGCCTCAGGGAATAAACTGCCACGTCTATAGATCTGTCCAAAGCCAAATAAAGAAATACTCATCCCCCGTCTCCCCTTCCACCCCACACACACACACGTCTACACACACACACACACACACACACACACACACACTCTCTCTCTCTCTCTCTCTCTCACACACACACACACACACACACACACACACACCAACTCTATCATTCCCTCCTGTCACTCACATACACACACATATTCCCACTCCCTCATACCGTCCACACCCAAACCATCACTATCTCCCCCTCACCCACATAAACACCTCCTCATACATCCAATTACACACCCTCAGCCACACCTACACCCTCTCCCGCCTTCAATACACTTACACATGAGTCCTACCCTCCCTGTTTCATTTCTTCATCTCTCCCACCCACACACCCACTTCCGTCATAAGAAAATGTACGGTATATCTCCACCCACACACCCTCTTCCTTGCCCCCATAGTCACTTCCTCCTTGCCCAGCCCTTTCCCCTCATCCTCATAAGTTACTAGGACTGACTTATATAGCTTTAGTTCTCTCAACATGCAGTACTGTATCCTTAAATATCCAATCATACCATCATTTATCACCACACCATTTCCACATACACCCCTCCACAGCCACCTACACGCTACCACACAAACCTACACCTCCTCATATTAACCTTCGCCCCTCCACATCCACCTACACCCATCCACATCCACATACAGCCATCCACACTCACATACACCCCTACTAACTCACATACACCCTTCCACACTTACATACACTCCACACCTACATAATTATACCCCTATACAATACCACTCCACACCCACATACACCGTTCCACTCACATACGCCACACCACGCTCACACATACCACTCCACACCCACATATATCACTTCACACCCACCTACACCCCTCCACACCCAAATACACCCACCTATACCCCTCCCACGCCCACCTACACCCTTCCATGCCCACCTACACCCCACCACATCCTCCTACATCCTTCCACACCCACCTAGACCCCTCCACATCCACCTACACCCTTCCACGTCCACCTACACCCCCAACAATCACTGAAGTACTGCATTCTTCTCTTTGACAGTCTTCTGCTTCAAGGACTCTCACCCACGCTTCTCCCCAGACTCAACACAAACACACCTCTTCTCTCTCTCTCTCTCTTTCTCTCTCTTATCCTTCTCTATAAAGCATATATCCTTATTTTTTCCCCTTCTCTCTCTCTCAACCTGCTGCAAAAATTTTCTTCCAAATCTGTTCTCTCTCCATTACCTTCTCTTTTCATTTTTCAGTTTCTTTTTCTTGTACCTTTCTCCTCATATTTTTTTTACCTTCATCCATCTCTCTCTCTCTCTCTCTCTCTCTCTCTCTCTCTCCATCATTCTTTATCCTCGTCTTCTCTTTACCCCCCCCTCTCTCTCTCTCTCTCTCTTTTCCTTCTTACATCCTCCTCCCACATCAAGACGGGGGGATTCCAATCAACTTATTAGAAGCGGTTTGTCCCACCAATGGCTTTTTTTTTTTTTCTTTTTTTTTCACCCATTCTCGTTTCCCCTTCCCAATATGATAATTCTGTTTTCCTAGTGTTCTGGGAATTTCAATAGTAATTAGACACACACACACACACACACACACACACACACACACATACACACACACACACACACACACACACACAAAACGAGGACTATCTTAATTCTTGCTTACACCAGGCCATTTCCTTCACCTCAAGGGGGCTGCCTCTTCTACATCTTTGTGTGTGTGTGTGTGTGTGTGTGTGATTTCTACTTCAACTTGCTACTCCCAGACGATTTCCCTCAGACTGACTGGGGAAAGATTTTTTTTTTCATTCATTTTACAGTCAGTCTATTCTTTTTGGATAATCATGTATATTCTTTCCACAGACTACTATTCTTTTTGGATAATCATGTATATTCTTTCCACAGACTACTCGTACTGCAGAGGTTGTAAGTCCTTTTGGTAGGCAGTCTGAAGGATGACGGTGCAACCGCTACCTCGTAACTCAGACACTATACTCCTTTCACTCTAACTTGGCCTGAAATCGCCACCTCTCCATCGCGAACGCCGCCGAGCTGTAGCACTTCACGACGCTAGTCACGAAGCAGTGCTATGGAAAGGAAGCAGGGCCGTTGCAGTGACTTCTTCTGCCAGTCAAATACACCACAAAGAAGTAAAAATTGAGGTGAAGTTGAAATATTAGCACTAGATGACGATGCTAGTCACGAAGAAGTGCTATGGAAAGGACGCAGGGCCGTTGCAGTGTCTTCTTCAGCCAGTCAAATGTACCACAAAGGAGTGAAAATTGAGGTCAAGTTGAAGTTAGAACACTAGACGACGATGCTAGTCACGAAGAAGTGCTATGGAGAGGATGTTGGGCCGTAGCCGTGTCTTACTCTGCCACACAGGTGTAAATATCAAGGTTAAAGGCCAATCAACCCCTTTATTACGAAGCTGTCCTTCATTTTCTCCTTATCTTTATCTCCAGACGGTTTTCTTTAGCCTAGGGGGGATTTTATCGAACGGGGGGGGGGATTTTTTCGAACCCGGGGGGGGGGGGGGGGGGGATTTTTTTTAGAACGGGGGGGGGGGATTTTTCGAACGGGTGGGGGGATTTTTCGAACGGGGGGGGGGGGGATTGGATATAGCCTTCCCGATCTCTTGACCACAATGAGGGTCTTTCCTGAACTTCAAATAAATCGTCTTACAGCATCTCTCTCTCTCTCTCTCTCTCTCTCTCTCTCTCTCTCTCTCTCACACACACACACACACACACACACTGACAATTAATAATAAATTTTACATCTAAAATAAAGTCATCACCAAAACCACCATTACTATCACTACCATCACCACCACTAGCACCCTCACCACCGCCATCATCACCACCACCATCAACATCACCACAACCCTCACCACTACTACCACCACCACCACTCTCACCACCAGTAGCACCCTCACCACCGCCATCATCACCACCACCACCATCACCACCACTAGCACCCTCACCACCACCATCACCTTCACCACCACCACCACCATATCATTTGTTTACCTTTGCACAGAGCCAAGAGACATAACTGAAACCAGGCTTCTTTTCTCCCTAGACTTCACCTTCTTCATTACTAATCTACCTTTATTTATTAACCTGTTCTTACTACCTGAAGACGATTTTATTGAGCTTAGAGGGAGATTTATAGCACAGGAAGGGTTTTGAGAGATAATGATGGAAAGGGGAAGCCAAAATGGAAATAAGGAAACAAGAGAAAATAGAGGAGGAAAAATGGAGTTACACAGACAGAAGTGTGGAAAGAAGGGAAGAGTGAGAGAGGGTAAATGGCGAAGGGAAAGAGAGAAAAGAAGAAAAGAAAGAGGAAGGAAAGAGGGATGACGAAAGGGAAGAATGAGAAAGGGAAAATGGAGAAGGGAAACAGGGGGAAGGAGAAGAGAAAGAAGACGCAAAGAGGGAAGAAGGGAAGAATGAGAAAGTGGAGAAGGGAAAGAGAAAGAAGAGGAGAGAAAGAGGATAGAGAAAAGAAGGGAATAAGAAAAGTGGACAGGAAAGAAAGGACGAGAGATAGGAGACGAATAAGAAGGAGACGGGATGAAGGAAACACAAGGAACACTGAAACGACAAGAAGATGGAAATGGAGAGAGTAAGCATGACGTCATGGGCAGACACCACCAACACATGTGGGAAAGACCATATTTCTTCTCTTGCACAATCTGCTTCCATGAAATTAAGTGCGCTAAGCCAACTCCGTGCCTTCTTTACCCCTGTACAGTTGCTGACTTTAAACACGGGTTTTATTCGCCCCTGTGTAGAGTACAACTCTCATGTGTGGCGAGGCTCCCCTCATACAGCTTTCTCAACAAGGTGGAGTCAAAGGCTTTTCGTCTCATTAACACTCCTCCTCTTACTGGCTCCCTTCAACCTCCGTCTTTTCGTCGCACTGATGCATCTTTATCTCTTTTCTATCGCTTCTTCAATGGTCACTGCTCCTCTGAACTGTCTGTTTGTATCCCTCCACCACTACGGTGGGCACGTAGCACCCGTCTAGCAACAAACTCACTGCCCTTTTCTGTCCAACTCTCTAATGCAAGAGTTAACTGTTACTCCCAGTCCTTCATGTAGCAACTCTGAAATTGTTTTCCTCTGTATTTCCCACTGCCTATGACCTCCAGACTTTCAAAGGCAGTGTGTCCAGACATCTCGAAATGAACAGATCTTGAACCAGGCTCTGTTATCTTGTTTTTATTATGCTTTTATTCGTGGAAGGAACAATCTTGTGGGCTTCTGGCCTTTGGTTCCTTCTTCCTTTATATATAAAAAAAAAAAAACACACACACACACACTAACACAAACACCACTTCAACTCCCTCTAAAACTTAACCTCAACCACGTCAGTCCAGCGACGTGTTATCTACTTTAATCTTGCTATCTGTAGGTCGAGTGATAAGGAAGGAATCACATCTAATCCTTCAGTTGAGACGCTGAATAAAATCGTCTGAAGGTGATAAGAACATGATACGTTATCGGTGTTAAGAGATTACCCATATCAGTACAAACAACACCCGTACTATTCCACTCCTTCCACTATCAACTTCTTATATCGATCTAGTTTATCTATCTCGTAGTGACCTATACTCTCTTCACCTTAAACTGGCCCAGATTTTCTCTCTCTCTCTCTCTCTCTCTCTCTCTCTCATATTTCACGTTGCTCAGTGGCTGGAAATTGATACGACACTACATCCTTTCCACAGCACTTCCTCGTGACCACTATTCTACTCAAGCGTTCATCAACTGCAGCAACTCGGCACAGAAGATAGAGAAATGCAGTTTCTGGCCAAGTTAGAGTAAAAGGGGTATAGAATTGCCATTAAGTCTGTGTAGAAAAAAAATATATATTCCTTCTAATAGCACGAATTCCTCCTCTCTCTCTCCCTCTC
>NC_136992.1:28648430-28650930 GCF_032717465.1 Coenobita brevimanus
ATTGAGTGAGAGAAGAGGTGGTTGTTGGATCAGGTGAGATTACAAGAGGTGGTTGCAAGACTAAGTGAGAGAAAAGGTGGTTGCTAAACGAGGTTAAGTTAGAATCAGACGAAGTAAGATCAGATCACAATAGGTCAGGTAAGGCTAACAAAATGAAAGACAGTACAACAATAGGTCAAAGATGTATTAGAAAAAATAAAAGGCAGAAAAAGGGAGTGGTGGTAAGCGTGCATTATCTGTGTGTGTACCCAGACGGGGGGTGGGGGGCTGCACCCTCTCTCCTCAAGGACCATTTCCAAAAACATGTGGGGAATTTCTGGCGCCGTGGTGTGGGTGTGTACACATGTGCTTGCCCCGGTGTTTGCTTGGCGGTGTGTGTGTGTGTGTGTGTGTGTGTGTGTGTGTGTGTGTGTGTGTGTGTGTGTGTGTGTGTGTGTGTTACTATGTTCGTGCCTGTGTGTGCATTTCTGTGCTAGTCTCTCTCTCTCTCTCTATGTATGTACATGTATGTATGTTTGTATGTACGTATTTGTGCAAGTCCCTGTACGTGGCTGTGTTTGTACTTGTATACCTGCGTGTACGGCTTTCTCGTGCCTCCATCTTCGTGTCTCTCTCGTGCCTGTGTGTGCGTCTGTGTGTATGCTTGCCGGTGTGTACGAGTCTGTGCCGTGCCTAAGTGTGTGCACCTGTGTATGCCTACTGGTGTGTACGTGTCTCTGAGCTATGTAAGCGACCGTGTGTACATCCAGGGTACTAAGCACTACGACGCAGTTGGGGTGATGGACTGAAGTAGTAGACATAGAAGCGTAGCCACGTTTATTACTGATATACTTAACTCCACAGTGCTACCAAACACAAACACTGTAAGTAGGGGAAATATGATGATGATGATGATGATGATGATTATGATGATGATGAAGATGGTGGTAGCCGTGGGGATGATAACGATGGTGGTGGAGGTGATGGGTGTGATGATGATGATGATGATGATGATGATGGTGGTGGTGGTGATGGTGGGGGTGACAATGGTGGTGGTGGAAATGATAATGGTGGTGGTGGTGGTGGTGGAGATGATAATGGTGGTGGTGTTGGGGACGATAATGATGGTGATAATGATAATGGTGATTTTCTTTCCCCAGCAGGATATAAAATTTCGCCCACTCAAAAATTACATCATGACAAAATACCTATAATAAAAATTCACTCTCTATTCACCCCTCCCTGTGCACAAACATTACACTCTTTTCCCCATTACTTATACACAGGAAAAATACGCTACCGAAATTTTACCTCCACCACACGGAAAAAAAAAAATAAATAAAAATAATAATCAATCTTTGCGTGTACACTGAGATCAAATTCTATCCTACATTTCCCTGCACGCAAAAATCACCGTCTGAACAACCATACATACCGAAAAATGCCAATCAACCTTTACCTATTAGCGTTCAAAGGTCTGTTCAATTTTCGCGTATACGCAAGAAATGACACACGAAATTACAGTTTTATCTATTACTCTCTACGCAAAATGTACTTCTGAACAGCCATATACTGTATAACGAAAAAAAATCCAGCTAACCTTTACGTGAAGTACATAAGTCTGTTAAATTTTCGCATGTACACAAGAAATTACAATCTTATCTATTACTCTCCTCGCAATGTACTTCTGAACAACCTATATAACGAAAAAAAAATCCAGCTAACCTTTACTTTTACGTGAAGTCCAAAAGTCTGTATAATTTTCGCATGTACACAAGAAATTACAATCTTGTTTATTACTCTATGCGCAAAATGTACTTCTGAACAACTATACATAACGAAAAAAAAATCCAGTTAACACAAACCTATAGGCGAGGTACAAAAGTCTGTTCAATTTTCGCATGTAAACAAGAAATTACAATCTTATCTACTACTCTGTGCCCAAAATGTACTTCTGAACAACCACACATAACGAAAAAAAAAAAAATCCAGTTATCATCTACCTATAGGCGAAATACAAAGGTCTATTCAATTCTCGCGCGTAAGAAATAACACAAGAAATTACAATCTCCTCCTCCATTTCCCTCGCTGCAAATTTCTTCCCCCGTCTTTTCCAGTCTGCCTCAGCCATCCCCGACAATTATCAAGCATTGTGTGTGATAAAGACTCATTATAACTCTCTCCTTTAATTGCCAGCCAGGGAAAGTTCACAGAAATTTCGCAAAAACAAAAGGGGTGCGGCACAACCAGAGAGGAAAGAAAAAAATTACTCGCGAACCTTGAAAATTGGGTACCTGAGTTTAGCGGGTCCATGAGTCGCTACTGAGCACCGTTTAGCGGATTGTTAGCGGTTAATTAAAATACGTCTGCGGTGGTGTGTGTGTGTGTGTGTGTGTGTGTGTGTGTGTGTGACAGAGAGAGAGAAATCTGATAATCGAAGTTATGGAGTGGTGGTGAGGGCGAGGAGATAAGAGACACCTGTAATCTGGTGTATGGATTTTTTTTTTTTTTTTTTTTTTTT
>NC_136992.1:28655930-28660930 GCF_032717465.1 Coenobita brevimanus
TAATGAGTATGACTGATGATGATGACGATGATGATGATGATGGTGGTGGTGGATGGTGATGGTGTTGATGGATGATGATGATGATGATGATGATGGTGGTGGTGGTGGAGGCGGATGATGATGATGATTACTGAGTCACGTGAGAGGCTGCATCACAGGTAAAAAAAATAAATAAATAAATAAGACGCCGCATGAATTAAAGCAATCTCTCTCTCTCTCTCTCTCTCTCTCTCACACACACACACACACACACACACACACACACACACACACACACACACACCAAGTCACCCCTAGGCTATCCATAATTTCCAATATTTTACTGCTTCTGTGAAAGTTGTAGTTCTAGATACAATTCTCGAGGAAGCTGGATTGCTATAATAAAAATAATAAAAATAGAAAGTTAAAAAAAATAATACTAATCAAGAATAAAAATAGACTAAAATTATGGAACAAAAATAAGACTAAAAAAAATAAAAAATAAATAAAAAAATAAAAATAAATAAAAAATAAATTTGATATTAATTTTTCCCACTCGCTTTACTGCTTTCTATTCCTTTATTTCCTGTTTATCTTCAGTTATCTCAACCACTTCAGTACGATGGCGTCAATAAAAAATACCCTGACCTAATCGTTGTTATTTTCGTCCCCCGGGTTTACCAATTATCACAATTTTCATTATATCTCTTTATTAAAAAAATTTCATGCTATTTTTTATTAACAAATTTCATGCTATTTTTTTTATTAACAAATTTCATGCTATTTTTTATTAACGAATTTCATGCCATTTTTTTATTAACAAATTTCATGCTATTTTTTATTAACAAATTTCATGCTACTTGTTCTATTCACAAATTACATTCTATTTTCTGTTTACATCACACTATTTTTTGACAAATTTCATGCTATTTTTTCTGCTCACAATTCCATGTTTTTTTACTTTCAAATTTCATTTTTTTTTTTTTTTTTTTTTACCAATTTCCTGTTTTGTTTTCACTTACAAATTTCTTGCAATTTTTCCATTCCAAAATTTCATGTTTTATTTTTCTGTTTACAAATTATATGCTTTTTTTTTTTTTTTTTTTTTATTCACAAATTTCACGCAGTTCTCTCAACTGACAAATCTGATTTACATTTACATTTTATCCTGGTATTCGATTTCGTTTGGGGGGGGGACTCTTCCAATTTTCCCTTTCTTATTAAAAAAAAAAAAAAAAAAAAAAAAAAAAACACGAGTCTTTTACAATATACTTTACATGCACCTATATTTTTATGCTTTCCTTTAACGTCGCGGTGGCCAAGGAGTCAGCAATATTAGCCTTACTTGACTCTAGACTGGTCCAGATTTTCATATTTTGCAGCTTATTTCGCGTAGATCAGTGGCAGGAATAGATATTGTTCTTCCTGATTAGCATCGTATTCTGGTGTTAATCTGCTGCTAAAACTCAGCTTTCAGGAAGGAACGATGGCAATTTTAGGCCAGGATAGAGTAAATGGAGTAAAGTAATGAATACATACGAGTAATGGAGTTATGAGTAAATAGAGTTACAAGGAAATGGAGAAGAGTTATGAGTACATGGAGTAGAGTTATGAGTATGTGGAGTAGAGTTATAAGTAAGTGGAGTAGAGTTATAAGTAAGTGGAGTAGAGTTATAAGTAAGTGGAGTAGAGTTATGAGTACATGGAGTAGGGTTATGAGTAAATGGAGTAGAGTTATGAGAAAAAGGAGTAGAGTTATGAGTAAGTAGAGTAGAGAATGGAGTAGAGTTATGAGTAAGTAGAGTAGAGAATGGAGTAGAGTTATGAGTAAGTGGAGTAGAATTATGAGTACATGGAGTAGCGTTATGAGCACATAGAGTAGAATTATGAGTACATGGAATAGAGTTATGAGTACATGGAGTAGAGTTATGAACCTGGAAGCCCGATAGCGTAAGGGTGTGAATCCTGGTGCCACTCGACTCAAAAGCGTCCATCCATTTCAGAACTGGCAGGAAAAATGGGTAGTTAGGGTAATATTCCTTTGTAGATAGTCCACGGTACATCCACACCTCTCATTCCGGCTTGTCACACTCCACTTCATACCAACCATACCCACCCCAGTCCACACACCTGTACCCAATTCCACACCTTCCACCTAACTCCACATCTACCACATACCACAATTTCTTTTTAACAGATGAAACAAAGGAAGAAAAAAAAAATCCATACCTCAGATTTCAGGTCTCTTCCACTCAAAAACAAACCTGTAACCACATCTCTCATATATATCCACAATGATACCTTTCCTCCAGGCTTTTTCCACACCTGACACACCTCACTCCACCCTATCCAAACACCTCACACATCCTTCACTCCGTTCCTTCCATCCTGCCACACCTCTCATCCCCTCCACTAACACCCTACATTTTTCCTCTACGATTTTTCTCTACATCTCTAAAGTTCTCTCTAAAAATTCACACTTTTTTTTTTCCCCACACTGTCACACCTTTCTTCACACCTGTCACTCCTCACCTATATCTTTTTTACTCTAACTTGGTCTGAAATTCCCACCTCTCCATGCTGACTACTGAGCTATAACGAGAGAGTAACGCTAAAGTAAGATGCAAGTCACGAAGAAGTGCTAGGGAAGGGATGTAGAGCCATAGTATTATTCTGCCACTGAGCTACCTGAAATATGCTGGAGAAAAAAAAAAAAAGTCTGAGCCAATTAAAGGTGAAACGACTGAAGTACATCCTTTAAACACCTTCCATTTCTTTTCCTCCACATCTTCCACATTCTACTCCACACCTCTCACACTCTTCATTCTTCTCCATATTTACGTTCCACCCGTACGTTGCATTCCACACTGCCACGACCCTCTCCACATCTATACTAATCATCCACACCTACCACATTCCCTCCACATCCAATCCACACTTACGACACCCTTCGCCACCACCATTAACAATCATCCATTCTTCCTCTTTAAACATCACATTCCCCTCAGACTTTCCACATTCATTCCACACTTTCCACACCTACCAAACCCCACTCCACACCTCACACTCCACCACCACTAACATCCACCCATAATTCTTTTTCAAACATCCACATTCCCCTCAAACTTTCCACACTCCCTCCACGTTAACCACACCTCCCTCCACACCTACTCACATTCCACCATCACTAACATCCACCCATCATTCCTTCTCAAACATTCACATTCCCCTCAGAGACTTTCCACATTCGCTCCACATTAACCACACCTCGCTCCACACTTTCCACACCTACTCACATTCCACCTCCACTAACATCCACCCATTATTCTTTTTCAAACCTCCACATTCCCGTCAAACTTTCCACACTCCCTCCACGTTAACCACACCTCACTCCACACTTTCCACACCTGCAGGAAGTGACCAGCTAAATATTTGACCAGGCTCTTCAACACCGGCACCGATAAAAACCAAATTCTAGGCTATGTCAACACGCCACCTAAATCTTTTCCGAAAATTTCACGCCCTTGTTTCTTTCTTTTTTTTCTACCCCAATGTTTGGTTCGCTTCCTGCATCGGTGCTAAACATGGATTGCTATTTCTCTCTCTCTCTCCCTCTCTCTCTCTTCCTGCCCCAGTGTTGGTTCGTTTACTGGTTCGGCGATAAACTATTTTGCCATTCTCTCTCTCTCTCTCTCTCTCTCTCTCTCTCTCTCTCTCTCTCTCTCTCTTTACGGGAAAACGGTGCAAAATCTATCCGCCACGCTTTTGGTCTTGCGATATGCACGTATTTCACTCCTGACCAACTCGAAAACCGTGTTAAAAAAAAAAAAAAAAAAAAGTCTGCTTGTTTTTCCCCAATGAAGCCCGTTCATATACATTAGAGGGCTGATTTGACTGGTAACTAAGGAGACTCGTTCATTCTTTCCAGCTCGGTTGATGGACATGGATTGTTATACTGGAGGGCTGATTTGACTAGTAACCAAGGAGACTCGTTCATTCTTTCCAGCTCAGTTGATGGTTATGGATAGTTATACTTGAGGGCTGATTTGACTAGTAGCCAAGAAGACTCGTTCCTACTGCAAAACTAAGGGCCACTGAATTTTACGCCACCACGACTTAGTAAATTAATAAGTGGTTCAGTTCCGTTAGATGAAAACACACGATAGATTTAGATTTCGGAATGTTTTTTTTTTTTTTTTTTTTTTTAGATCAAAGTGAAATATTAAGAAAAAATGTATTCCTTACGATTTTAGTTCACATCTCTGAGTTTGGATATAAATTTGAGAGAGAGAGAGAGAGAGAGAGAGAAACTATGAATACTTATAACACTTCTTTACACGAGATAAACAAGGAACTGAATCTTGCTTTACAGTAAATTGTGTACTAAACTGATTATCCTTCATGTTTTTGTACAGGGATTTGTAGTGTTGTTCCAAGAGTATTTTGTATCTATTAAGCAAACATATTCTACCTTCTTTACCATGATAATTGTGGAAAATCAATTGTGTAAAATAAGTTCTGTAAATAGTGTAAAATAAATTGTGGGAATAAACTGTGTATTGTGTAAAATAAATTGTGTACATTAACTGTGTAAAATAAATTGTGTAAGATAAAAATTCTGTACATTAACTAGGTAAAATAAATTGTGTACATTAACAGTATAAAATAAATTGTGTACATTAACAGTATAAAATAAATTGTGTACATTAACAGTATAAAATAAATTGTGTACATTAAGTGTGTAAAATAAATTGTGTAAATAAATTGTATATTAATCGTGTAAATAGTGTAAAATATATTGTGTAAATTGTGTAAAAATAAGTTGTGAAAATAAATTATGTACATTGTGTAAATAGTGTAAAATAAATTGTGTAAAATAAACTGTAAAATAAATTGTGTAAAAGAATTGTAAAAGTATAAATAGTGTAAAATAAATTGTGCAAAATAAATTCCTTATCGGCTCTCCATACTAAAGAATAAAGAGCTACTGTTTTTTCTCCGTTTATTTCTTCAATATTCCA
>NC_136992.1:28665930-28860930 GCF_032717465.1 Coenobita brevimanus
TTCTCTCCCTACTTCCTTTTTTCTCCTTCCCTCCCTACCTCCTTCCTTCCCTACTTCCTTCTTTTTCTCCTTCCCTCCTTCCTTCCCATATGCCACGTGCCCTAACTCTGATCGCAAAGAAAACACTTCCTTCTTTCCCTTACAATCCTTCCTGATCTTCCTTCCGTCCTCTACATTCCTACTTTACTACCCCCCCCTTCCTTCCAAACCATTCATTCCTAATTCCCTACTTCTCTTCCTCCTTCCTTCCATCCTTGATCTACATTCCTATCTTATCTCCGTATACCCCCCCTCTCTCCCTCACACACACACACACACACACACACACCGCCACGTGCTATGCTCTAACAAAACCAGCAAACACCCCGTCTTTAGCCGTGGCAGGGAGGGTAAACAGCCCAGGGGGAAATTCCGCGAACCGACAGGGAGAACACCCACACTATGACGTCAGAGCAGGTATTTTTCAAGGCTAAAGGGAGCATTACCTGGTGCTCTTCTTCCAGGCGAAACCTTTGCCCTAAAATTCCAGATAATTTTTAGAGGCTAAGGGGAACACTACCAGCTTCTAGGCAAAAACTATGCCCAAAACTCCTGATAATTTTTAGAGGCTAAGGGGAACATTGCCAGCTGCTCCTGTTCTTCTTCTAGGCGAAAACTTTGACCTATACCTCTGTTTCACTCGTTACTACTCCTACAGCACCAAATTTCACAGGGGATACTCACACTGTCCGCCTCCCCACGTCCCCATCACAATCCAGCTCCAACTATTTCTCTCTATTTCACTCGTTAGTACTCCCAATGTACCAAATTTCACAGGGGATACTCACAATGCCCCCCTCCCCACGTCCCTATTACCATCCAGCTCCTTCAACTACTTCTCTGTCCCCCACGCCCATTTTTCTTTACCCCCTATGACTATGACCGTTGGACGATTATTCTGATATAAATCCCCACTGCACACAAACCATAAATCCCACAAAACACCCATTTTAACAGGGTGTACTCCTCCATCGCCCATCAGATTTCCAGCCCATCCCGCCCACTCCTTCCCTCCCAACTTCAACTTCTTTAACCCCTTCTCTTTCACGGCAGGACGCAGGTCACGTGGTCGACGAATGCGCATTTTGGGTGGCATAATATTGAGGAAGCTTCTTAACACCTCTTCCTTTGCTACTTATTCTGCATGTTATAAACAGGAAGTTTTAACACTTCTTCCTTAGCTATGCCTTCTGCGATTTATTACACTTTAAGCAGAAGTTTCTCAACACTTCCTCCTTTGCTACTCATTCTGCGTATTATTACAAATTAAAATCCTCTTGTATGGTTTTAATCTTGACACAGTTTCCATCCATGGCAAGAGGATAATGAGGTGCAATGTGTAAAATAAATTACTATGGAGGAGGTGTTAAGAATGCCTCCCGAGCCCATAAGAATGCAACCTTCAGACCTCGTGTGGATAGCTACTCTTTACTGGGGAAGCTGCATGGAGGGAGAGAAGAAGAGGAAGGAAGAGAAGTCAGAAGAGAAGGATGGAAGAGGAGTGAGAGGAGAGGCCGAGGGAAGAGAGGTGTGAAAAGAGGAAGAAAAGTTTGCGAAAAGGAAGGAAAAAGTGTGAGAAGAGGAAGGTAGAGGAGTGCGAAGAAGAGGAAGGAAGAGGAGTGTGAAGAAGAGGTGGAAGGACGAGAAGTGTGAGAAATGGAAGGAGGAGAAGTGTAAGGAGAAGATGGCACAGACGTGTGGGGAGAAGAGAAAGGAAGAAGAGTGTCAAAGAGGAAGGAAAGTGTGAGGAGAAGAGGAAAGACGAGGAGTGTGTGAGATAAGGAATGAAGAGGAGTGTGAATAATGGGAAGTGGAGTGAGAAGAGGAAGGAAGAGATGTGTGAGAAGAGGAAGGAAAAGCAGTGTGAAAAGAAGAGGAAGGAGGAGGGGAGTGAGAAGAAGAGGAAGGAAGAGCAGTGTGAAGAGAGGTGGAAGGAAGAGGAGTGTCAGAAGAGGATGGAAGAGAAGTGTGTGGAGAAAAGGAAGGAAGAAGTGTGAGGAGAAGAGGAAGGAAGAGGAGCGTGAGAAGAGGAAGGAAGAGGAGTGTGAGGAGAAGAGAAAGGAAGAGGAGTGTGAGGAGAAGAGAAAGGAAGAGGAGTGTGAGGAGAAGAGGAAGGAAGAGAAGTGTGAGGAGAAGAGGAAGGAAGAGGAGCGTGAGGAGAAAGGAAGAGGAGTGTGAGGAGAAGAGAAAGGAAGAGGAGTGTGAGGAGAAGAGAAAGGAAGAGAAGTGTGAGGAGAAGAGGAAGGAAGAGGAGCGTGAAGAAGAGGGAAGAGGAGTGTGGGGGGAAGAGGAAGGAAGAGAAGTGTGAGGATAAGCGGAAGGAAGAAGAGTGTGAAGAAGAGGGAAGAGAAGTGTGTGGACAAGAGGAAGGAAGAGAAGTGTGAAGAGAAGACGTAGGAAGAGCAGTGTGAGAAGAGGAGGGAACAGATGTGTGAGAAGAAGAGGAAGGAAGAGTAAGGAAGAGGAGTGTGAGAAATGGAAGCAAGAGGAGTATAAGAAAAGGAAGGAAGAGAAATGTGAAGAAGAGGAAGAAAGAAAAGTGTAAGAAGGTAGAGAAGTGTGAGGAAAAGGAAGGAAGAGGAATGTGAGAAGAGGAGGAAGGAAGAAAAGAAAATGAGGGAAAGGGGAGACGGGGGAAATGATAGAGAGGGCAGAATTCTCTCTCTCTCTTTCTCTCTCTCTCTCTCTCTCTCTCTCTCCTGGGGATTTTGAGGGCGCAATGGGAGAGAGGGAGATGAAAAAGGAGGGGAATGTGGGAGAAAGAGAATTGGGGAGGAAAAGAGGAAGGGAGAATAGAGGAAGGGAGAGGAGAGGAAGGGAGAGGAGAGGAGAGGAGAGGAGAGGAGAGGAGAGGATGGGAGAGGAGAGGAAAGGAGAGAAGAGGAAAGGAGAAGAGAGGATGGAAAAAGAGAGGATGGGAAAGGAGAGGATGGAAAAAAGAGAGGATGGGAAAGGAGAGCATGGAGATGAGAGGAAGGAAAAGAGGAAGGGGTAAGAGAGGATGGGTAAGAGAGGATCAGTAAGGAGTGCATGGAAATGAGAGGAAGGGCGATGAGAAGCAGAAAGAGAGGAAGGGAGAGGACAGGAAGGGAGATGAGAGGAAGGGAGAAGAGGGAAAGGGAGTAGGGAGGAAGGGAGAGGAGAAGGAGAAGGAAGGAGGGCTGACTGTGACGTGGGCACGCTTTTTCAACCCTTGAGTATATTTGCTATTTCTTCTCTCTATCTTCACCGGATCTGGAGGAGGAGGAGGAGGAAGAGGAGGTAAAAGAAAATCAAGAAGAGGAATAAAGAGAAAAGGACCATGAGAAGACGATGAAGACATAAGTCGGAAAGGAAGCTCTGACGAAGGTGATACCTCTGAACCACTGCAAATATTTTTTATTTTTTTTCCAGGCAGGGGTGGGGGAGAATTTTGAGAGAAGTTTAAGAGGAGAGAGAGAGATGAGAGGGAGGGGAGGGATAATGGAAGAGGAAGGGAGGAGGGAAAATGGAGGAGGAGGAGAGATAAGATTGGAAGAGATGAAAGGGAGGGAATGAAAATTGGAAGAGGTGGAGAGGAGGGATAATGGAAGAGTAGGAGAGATAAGAAGGGTGAGAGGAAGGGCACACGAAGAAGAAAAATTGGAAAGCAAGATGAAAAAGAAAATAAAAATAAGGCAATGAAGAAAACGATGAGAAAGGGACGAGTCATGATGAAAGAATGAATGAAAGGAGGATGGAAGGAAGGAAGAGAAGTGGGCAGCAGAGAGTAGGAGAGGGGAAATGTGGGGTGGGGGAGTGAGGCTATGAACAACAAGCGTAAGAGAGTTGGGGGATAGAACAGAGAATAAGATAGAAAGAGAGGGGGGGGGGACGATAGACGGGAGATCGGAAGGTAGGGGAGGGGAAAGGGGAATACGGGAGGAGAGGAGGAGGGGGGGGGGGAAGGAAGGCGAGGGAAGAGGAGAATTGAGGGCAGGGGAGGGGAGACGAATGGGGACAGCAGAGAAGAGGTAAGAAGAGGGGAATAAGGGAGGAGGGGGTAAGAGGAAGGGGGGTGGGGAGGAAGGGGTGAGATGGGACCAAAGGATAAGAAGAGGGGAATACCCATTCGCCTTGGCTGTATTTACAAGTGTCATCCTCACTTGCACACACATTCCCACATTTATGTACACACAGGCACACGTCACTACACACACACACACACACACACACACACACACACACACACACACACACACACACACACCACTCCCCTCCTAGTAAAATCCCCCTTTCTGCACAAAATGAGGCAGAAATATTACAAGCAGCCTAGTAGCTCCACAGACGTCATGGTGAAGCCACAAGTTCTCTTTACCTTCTGTATGTTGTCAAAGAAGGTAAACATTGAGCATTACAAAGGAGGGAGTACAATTTAGTCAAGTACAGAGGATTACAAAATAAGAGGGGAAGTACAAAGCAATGAAAAATTTGTTATGCCGTACTCTTAGGTGCTCCAATTAGATGTGCCTCATTAAGGGTTTAGATCCGAGGGTCTGTTTTGGTCTGCTGCTCAATGCTACTCAGGGAAGAGGGACTGGTACTCTTCTTAACTGTCTGGATTGATTAACCTCGCCCCAACCTCCTGATTAGGCAATAACGGACAGAATGAGACAAGGGTAGTAAAGAAATCCGTAACAGGGGACAGGTTAATAGGAGAAATTAATGGGGGTTGTTGATGAATAGGTAACCAGACGTGAAATACCTCCATGCCACTGTGTCCTTAGGCTGCCTTCTCTCCAATTCACACATCCTTTATCATATACCCCTCCACTCCATCCCCTACCTCATCTTCGGTCTTCCCCTCTCCACCTCACCCACAAACACTTCTAGTCAGTCTCTTACTCCCCATTCTCTATCCACACTTCTCTCCAATTCACACATCCTTTATCATATACCCCTCCACTCCATCCCCTACCTCATCTTTGGTCCCCCCCTCTCTACCTCACCCACAAACACTTCTAGTCAGTCTCTCATTTCCCATTCTCTGCTCACCGCCACACCATCACGACACTACTAACGTTCTGCACCACAACCACATCACTCGGTTAAATGAAGACAAAATAAAACCCATGTGGCCAGAGTATCGTAAATGAGGGACTGAATCCAATTACTGCCAATGATCCTAAAATGAAATGTACTACTGCCGACACTAATATCGATTATATTCATTACTACAAATAATGGGAAAGTGAAGAAACCACTGACAACCTGACCGAAAAAAACAGAATGCATAATCACACACACACACACACACACACACACACACACACACACACACACACACAGATAGACACGACAAAACAAGAGCACACGTAATTTTCGAAACCAAGCACATTTTTCGGATGAGTGTAAAAGTTTCACATTTATTTCACTAAAGACGAGAGATATTTTTGACGCAACCTGTACATTACGTGATATCAAAAGGTGGGGACAATCACGCTCGTTTCTACAGGTGTGTGGTGGTTTTTACAGGTGTGTGGTGGTTTTTACAGCTGGGTAGCGACTGATTACAAGTGGAAGTAATTAAAACAGAGTACCATGAAAATGAGGTACGCAATTACTGATAATGACCCTTTATAATACATGTCACTTTCTAAGATAAATAGACATGAGCTTTAGACAGAAGTGATGGCGTAGTAGTAGTAGTAGTAGTAGTAGTAGAAGAAACCCTAGGCTCATCTGAATGTGTACCGAGTGGACTGCAGGCTAAAGCTATCATTCTCCTGAAGTCCACAATATTCCTTTCATGGGATAAGGAAGGAGATGACGGTCGTTTGAATACCCAGGCAGTGACAACACCCAGCTATATCTGTGCCACCACGTGAAGGCGTCTCCCTCCACCACCAGAAACTGATTAAAACAGACTGGAAACGGTTTAAGCAGAGCACTACAAATCTGATGGAGGTAGATGGTGGCGTCTATCATCCACTCACTTAATGTAGTGCCGCCTACTTCTTCCTTCACATTTATCATTCTTTTCTGCCTTCCTTTATTCCTATTTTTGTCTTATCTGCCTATCACTTTCCATTGCCCTACTCTTTCCGCTTCAGATGGCTCTGCGCTGAGTGACAAGACAAATGGCGCTGTAACCAAGGACACCATTTAAAACGCCGGGTGGTAACCATACAACCAGATAAAGGGGTAACATGGAGCCTGGTACGGCGTCCCTGCTAACTGGGTGGAGTGACGCAAATGTGGTGTCCATCCAGGGAACAAACTTGCAAACATTTCCCCGCGCCTCAAGGTCAACCGCAGGGGAAAATCGGCGTGATTGTTTGTCCGCGGTTGATGGGTCTGCTCAGTCATAAAGTCTAGTGCTAATCAAGAACAGCCAGAAATCTAAGGTATAATCCCGGAACCAAACCTTGACTCGATACATGCTGACAGACACAGGTAATTAGGCATAACAGGTAATTAGGCACAACAGGTGATTAGGTACAACAGGTAATTAGGTACAACAGGTGATTAGGCACAACAGGTGATTAGGCACAACAGGTGATTAGGTACAACAGGTAATTTGGAACAGGTCATTACATACAACCCAATCATCGCTACATCACACCGTTATTTGGAGACGGCAAATTTTCGCGTGCTAAAAAACAGCGAAATTATTACCCCATCTTTACGTGTGAGGAGGGGTTAATAGACAGGTTTTTATTTTCGTGTTTTATTTTCTTTATTACGCGAAAAGAGTGTAAAAAAAAGTACTCTGCTGGATTTTGGAAAGTAACTCTCTCTTGGTGACATTTGGGCAGGTAGTACATGGCTTTTTGAGAGAGAGAGAGAGAGAGAGAGAGAGTTTAATCAAGTATCATCAACATGAGAGAGAGAGAGAGAGAGAGAGTTTAATCAAGTATCATCAACATGAGAGAGAGAGAGAGAGAGAGAGAGAGAGAGAGAGTTTAATCAAGTATCATCAACATGAGAGAGAGAGAGAGAGAGAGAGAGAGAGAGAGAGAGAGAGAGAGAGAGAGAGTTTAATCAAGTATCATCAACATGAGAGAGAGAGAGAGAGAGAGAGAGAGAGAGAATTTAATCAAGCCTCATCACCGACACAGGATTTCAATCTTATAAAAATCTTCCCTGCTTTTATCTCACTTAACTGACCCCGATTGCATTCCCCGTCAGTCTCTTTTTGTGACGTTAATTGTTAATCATGCTTACCTGTCATTATTAAGCTCCAGGTGTCAGGACTGTGGTGGTGGTGGTGGCTGTGGTGCATGGTTGTACTGTAGGTGTGGCATTTTTAAAGTAAGAGTGTGGTGTATGGTGTGGTGTGGTGTGGCGTGGTGTGGCGTGGTGGTGGTGACGGTGATACTGATGGTGGCGGATGGTTGTAGTTGTGGTGGAGACTAGCAGGTGGTTAAATGATGATGGTGGTGGTGGTGGTGGTGGTGGTGGTGATAATGGTACCGATTGTGGTGACTGGTGGTCGTTGTTACTGTGGCAAATGGTTGTAGTTGTGGTAGTAGGAGAATGGAGGGGATGATGGTAGTAAATGCTGAAGGATTAATGGTACATGTAGTAGTAGAAGACTTTGCAATGCTTTGGTGGTGGTGGTTGTGGTGGTGGCGGCAGATGGTTGTAGTTGTGGTAGTATAATTACAGCCACAGAGGTGTGTGTGTGTGTGTGTGTGTGTGTGTGTGAGAGAGAGAGAGAGAGAGAGAGAGAGAGAGAGATTTGTGGTTCTGTTGGATTGGGTGTCACTGTGGTGGGGGTAGTCAGGCGTAATGGTAATTATGGTGCTTGTAATGGTGATGGAAGTGGTGGTGGTGGAGGAGGATGGAGATTGTGGTGGTGATGGAAGTGGTGGTGGTGGTGGTGGTGGTGGAGGAGGATGGAGATTGTGGTGGTGGTGGAGGAGGATGGAGATTGTGGTGGTGGTGGAGGAGGAGGATGGAGATTGTGGTGGTGGTGGAGGATGGAGATTGTGGTGGTGGTACAACGACAATGGTGGTAATTGTAATGAAAGTGACCCTGAGTACTGAGAAACGAGAGAGAGAGAGAGAGAGAGGGAGGGAGGATGACAAAAGAAAATAACAGGTGGTGGTAGTAGTAGTAGTAGTAGTAGTAGTACAACATACGTGAGTGAAGTACCACCACCCAAGCAGTGAATGATCAACAGGGGACGACCAGTGTACCGTAGAACCTGTCGGGCCATTCACGCCTTCATTCATTTCCTTCATTCATTCATTATTTCCATTATTTATCTATTCATTCATTTCACTTGCTCCTCATTCATTTTCCTTCACGTTCACTCCTTCCTTTCTTCCTTCAGTCTTCCTTCCATTTTTTTTTATCTCATCTTTCCTTCACTTTTCCTGTTTTTTTATTAGCTTTCTTCTCCGTTATTTCATCTTTTGATTTTTTTTATTTTTTATTATTTACTATCATTTCTTTCATCTACTCCCTCCTTCACTTCTTCCATCTTTCCTTGTATCTTTTTATATCGTCTTTACTTTCGTCTTTGTCTTTACTTTTCCTTTATTTCGTCTTTCCTTATCTTTATTTCCTTAATCTATTGTTTTCTTCCATTTTTTTTACTGATAAATCAACCCTTAAGGCTATTATGTCACTCCCTCACTTCTCTCCTTCCTTCCTTCCTTTTCCTCCCTTCTTTCTTCCTTCCTCCTTCCTTCTTTTGGTCATTCATTTATTCATTTCAGTTATTCCTTCCTTCCTTCACTTACTCCCCACTCCTCATTTCGTCTATTTTCTCCTTCCTTCATTCATTCATCCTCCTCTCCTTCATTATTTCACATTTACTCCTTCCTTCTTTCATTATACAGTATATTCACTCCTTTATCATTCCATCTCTCTCCATTCATTCATTCATTCATTCTTTCTCAGCCTCTGTTTATTTGTTCATTCATTCATTCTCAGCCTATGCATTATTTATTATGACCTTCCTTTATTTCAATTCACCCATCTCTGCTATCCTTGTCTCACTCTTATAAGTTAGTTATTCTAGTTATAACCCATCTCTGCTATCCTTGTCTCACTCTCATAAATTAGTTACTCTAGTTATAACCCATCTCCGCTATCCTTGTCTCATTGTCATAAATTAGTTACTCTAGTTATAACCCATCTCTGCTATCTTTGTCTCATTCTCATAAGTTAGTTATTATAGTTATAACCCATCTCTGCTATCCTTGTCTCACTCTCATAAATTAGTTACTCTAGTTATAACCCATCTCTGCTATCCTTGTCTCATTCTCATAAATTAGTTACTCTAGTTATAACCCATCTCTGCTATCTTTGTCTCATTCTCATAAGTTAGTTATTATAGTTATAACCCATCTCTGCTATCCTTGTCTCACTCTCATAAATTAGTTACTCTAGTTATAACCCATCTCTGCTATCCTTGTCTCATTCTCATAAATTAGTTACTCTAGTTATAACCCATCTCTGCTATCCTTGTCTCATTCTCACAAGTTAGTTATTCTAGTTATAACCCATCCCTGCTATCCTTGTCTCACTCTCATAAATTAGTTACTCTAGTTATAAACCATCTCTGCTATCCTTGTCTCTCATAAGTAAGTTATTCTAGTTATAACCCATCTCTGCTAACCTTGTCTCACTCTGATAAATTAGCTACTCTATTTATAACCTCATTTTTAACACAGCATCGAGGAGTCAAATAAATGTCTTCTTGCTTATCTTTCTTTTATTCTCATTCATTCATTCATTCCCTCCAAGACTTTCCTTCATTCTTAATTCATCGTATTTTCACTTCCTCTTTTATTTCCTGTGTTACTGTCTCTTCCGTAACCCTCTCTCTTTTTCCAGTTTTGTTCATACTTTCTCTTTTCCGTTCTGTTTCCGCTGCGATAATTCTCTCTCTCTCTCTCTTTCTGTCTCTCATTTCGTCCATTCTTCCTTATTTTTCCAATACCATTCTCACGCGAAGATAATTCTCTCTCTCTCTCTCTCTCTCTCTCAAAATTGTGCTACCAGGGACTTCAATAGATCACGTCCACCCCTTCATTAAACCACCGCCACCATCCTCTACCTCCTCCTCCACTCTCCCTTCCTCTCACCCTAAATCCTTCTCCCTAATCTCTTCCACAGTCCCTCCTTCCTCCATTCTCTCTCTCTCTCTCCAGTTCTTTATCCTTCTCTTCGTTCAAATCACAGTTCCTTAATTCCTTTCTTTTTCGTCTTTTTCTTTACTTAGGAGGCATCGTTAAAGAAGTTAATCCTCTCTCTCTCTCTCTCTCTCTCTCAGAATCCACTCCCTAACTCCCCACCCCTTCACATCAACATATTCTGCTTCTCAACCTAATACATGTAACTCCTTATCTCTACCCAAGCCTCCAAATTCAATCTCTCCTCACTCCCCCACCCCACTCCCCCCTCCCTACCTTCCACACACACCCTATTTCACCCTGTCACTATAGTCCCCAACAATCAATTTTTATCATCCTTACTCCTATCACTAATATTACGTCTTTCTTCCCTCCTTTCTTTAGATTTGCCCCTTTCCTGATAATTCCTGAGGTGGGGGTGTTACGTGCTGTGGTGGGGGTGTTACGTGTTGTGGTGGGGGTGTTACGTGTTGGGGTGGGGGTGTTACGTGTTGGGAAGGGGTTTTACGTGCTGTGGTGGGGGTGTTACGTGCTGTGGTGGGGGTGTTACGTGCTGTGGTGGGGGTGTTACGTGTTGTGGTGGGAGTGTTGCGTGTTTTGGTGGGGTGTTACGTGCTGTGGTGGGGGTGTTACGTGTTGTGGTGGAGGTGTTACGTGTTTCGGTGGGGTGTTACGCGTTGTGGTGGGGTATTACGTGTTGGGGTGGGGGTGTTAAGTGTTGTGGTGGGGGTGTTACGTGTTGGGGTGGGGGTGTTACGTGCTGTGGTGTGGGTGTTACGTGTTGGGGTGGGGGTGTTACGTGTTGGGGTGGGGGTGTTACGTGTTGGGGTGGGGGTGTTACGTGTTGGGGTGGGGGTGTTACGTGTTAGGGTAGGGGTGTTACGTGTTGGGGTAGGGGTGTTACGTGTTGGGGTAGGGGTGTTACGTGTTGTGGTGGGGGTGTTACGTGTTGGGGTGGGGGTGTTACGTGTTGGGGTGGGGGTGTTACGTGCCGTGGTGGGGGTGTTACGTGTTGGGGTGGGGGTGTTACGTGTTGGGGTGGGGGTGTTACGCGTTGGGGTGGGGGTGTTACGTGTCGGTGTGGGGGTGTTACGTGTCGGGGTGGGGGTGTTACGTGTCGGGGTGGGGGTGTTACGTGTCGGGGTGGGGGTGTTACGTGTTGTGGTGGGGGTGTTCCGTGTTGGTGTAGGGGTATGACGTATTGTGGTGGGGGTGTTACGTGTTGTGGTGAGTGTTACGTGTTGGGGTGGGGGTGTTACGTGTTGTGGTGAGTGTTACGTGTTGGGGTGGGGGTGTTACGTGTTGTGGTGAGTGTTACGTGTTGGGGTGGGGGTGTTACGTGTTGGGGTGGGGGTGTTACGTGTTGTGGTGAGTGTTACGTGTTGGGGTGGGGGTGTTACGTGTTGGGGTGGGGGTGTTACGTGTTGTGGTGAGTGTTACGTGTTGGGGTGGGGGTGTTACGTAATGAAACAAAATATGGCGGGATAGTCACGGTGTACGATTACTCCGGTAACGTGTGTGTGTGTGTGTGTGTGTGTGTGTGTGTGTGTGTGTGTGTGTGTGTGTGTGTGTGTGTGTGTGTGTGTGTGTGTGTGTGTGTGTGTGTGTGTGTGTGTGTGTGTGTGTGTGTGTGTGTGTGTGTGTGTGTGTGTGAGAGAGAGAGAGGGGGGGAAGTGCAATATTGTAAGAAGGTGAGGCAGAGTGTGGGAAAGTAAGGCAGAGTGTGGGAGAGTGAGGCAGGGTGTGGGTGGATAAGACAGGGCGTAGGAAAGGTGTAAGCAAGGTGAGAAAGAGTGAAGGAGGGCAAGGCAGGGTTTAAACAGGTGTATGGGTTGGGTATAGCAGGGTGTAGGCAGGGTAGGCAAGGGTAAGGCAAGGCATAGCAGTGTAGGCAGGGTGTAAGTCGGGCATGGTAGGGTGTAGGTAGGGTGTATGCAGGTGTAGGTAGGGTGTATGCAGGTGTAGGCAGGGTGTAGGCAGGGATGGATCAGGGTTAAGACAACAGCGAGGCCCCGCTATGCAAACACACCTATCTAGACCCGTCCTCTGCCTCACCTCAACCTCCTCCTCCTCCTCCTCCTCATCCTTACCTCTAATCTCACTAATTACTCACCTATAACACCTCTAATCTCACTAATCACTCACCTATAACACACCTATATCCTCAACCACTAACTCACATTCTCTCACCTCCTCCGTATCTTATTTTCAACTTCAATCTCTCCATCGCCTTATCACACCGGAATCTCTCTCTTATCTATGACCTCCCCCACAATTTCCCACCTCACTTCACCTCATCTCCTCATTCATCTTTACCTGTAACCTCACAAATTCATCTTTATCTTCAACTCACCTCACTCCATTATACATCATCTTCATTCTCACTTTAATCTCAAATCATCTTCATCTTCACCTCACCTTACTTCATTAGGACATCACTCTCACCTCAAGACCACTATCATCTTACCTCAGAATCCCAACTTCTTCCCCTTTTCCTTATTATCTTCATCCTCATCACTATCTTCATCTTCACCTCTCCTATCCTCACTCTCACGTATAGCTCAAATTCACGTCATCAAAATCACGTCACCAATATTATCTAAATAAACAGTAATTTCGATATGATAAACCAGAAAAAAATTGTACTGGTAAGTGAATTATCAAATTTAATAATAAAGAACTCATTAACAAAAAAAATAAGTAACGACACAAAAAACGGAAAAGCAAGCGTGTTAGAAAAAATAATTCCAGTAACAGAGAGAGAGAGAGAGAGAGAGACCACTTACCTACCATAATCAACTCTGCCCACTGACTTGCTCTATATAGGTACACGTCTGCGGAGACTTACCTGTAAAAAAGAAAAACAATAACACACTTTAATTAAATGTCTCTACCTTTGCAAAATAATAGATGATTTATATGAAACTTACCTGCGACAAAAAAAAAAAAACTGAGGTTACCTGTGAGACTTAAACCTATGATAAAATGGCCTAGGTGAATGCTAGTTTTTTTTTTTTTCTTGTTTTGTGATGGTTATGATGGATAGGTGGTTGTGTGGTGGTGGATGGTGGTGGTAGTTGTGGTGGTTTGGATGGTAGTAGTTGTGGTGGATGCTGGTAGTAGATGTAGCAGAGGTGGAGGATGGTGGTAGATGGTAGGTGTCATGATTGGATGTTGGTAGCAGTAGTGAATGGCAGGATGGTGGTAGTTGTGGTGGATGGTGGTGAGGGAGTGAATGATGTCAGTAGCAGACTTGTGGATGGTGGTGGTAGCAGTAGTGGTGATGAATGGTAGAGTATGATAAATGAAGATAATGGTTATAGACGAAGGTAATGGTTGTTATGCCTCCAGTAGCGAAGGTAATGGTGGTAGTTGTGGTTTTGGGATGGTGGTAGTTACCTTTAAGTATTCGCCGTGGTACCTGTGTTGCGATGGTGGTAGTTGTGGTTAAAAGTAATTGTGGTAATTGTAGTAGTTGTGGTGGTGATGTCAGGTGGTGTCAGGTTGTGAAAATTGTCCTGTTCATATATTTAACTCTGTGTGTGTGTGTGTGTGTGTGTGTGTGTGTGTGTGTGTGTGTGTGTGTTTCCTGTTTTTCATGCCATTGTAATGACTCGCAGATCTGTAACAAACTTATAAACAATGACCACGAAGCCAAATGAGACCTATATATTATAACTCTCTCTCTCTCTGTCTCACACACACACACACACACACACACACACACACACACACACACACACACACACACTCGCAATCCACTCCCACACCCCACTCTCACACTCCCACACCCCACTCTCACACTCCCACACCCCACTCTCACACTCCCAACTCATTCCCTCAAGGTTGAACTAAGAGAGAAACCTTTGGAGTATATTAGGAGACGGAAAAAAAAGGGTGCCACAGGAAATGCTATTACAGAAAACAAAAAAAATAAATAAACAAACAAATAAATATCGCTACAAGACACTAATTGATGTTTCAGATAGATAGACAGAAAGGTAGATAGACAGATAGACAGGTAGAGAGAGAGACTGAAAGATACAAAAACCGATGTGGACAGATTAATAAACAGACAGACACATAGATATATACCATGACAGATGAAGATATGAAACAGAGACAGACAGACTGAAAGATGGGCAGACAGACACACACACATACACATATATATATAATGGGATATATCTTGAAAATAAAATAGGAAATGAAATCAAGGGCAAACCAAGAGAAATGTCAAAAATAGTCACCTTCTATGCTAAAACAACGACACACACGTTGCGAAAGTTGACAGCCTTGACCAACACTGATAAAAAAACCAACACGATTACTCTCATTAGCGCTTATGTAGAGAAACGGGGTCATTATTATTATTACATTATTACTATTATTATTACTATTGCTGCTACTACTACTATTACTACTATCTCTACTACTAGAAATAAATAATAATTAGAGGCCCTCCAAGGGGGGAATCACACCATCCGCGAGCCGAAACATATCTAGCGCGGCACGGAATATGACCCTGACCTTGACCTACTTACACCAATTTCGAACTCTTCGGAGATTTTCATCCTTACTATACAAATGTAAAATTATGTGATGATATCTTGAGCGACTGCGAAGTTATCGCGATAACAGACACAGAGACAGACACACACAGACAAAAACTGAAAACAATACCAGCTTCGCTATCAAGGCTGGTAATTATATATATATATATATATATATATATATATATATATATATATATATATATATATATATATATATATATACTAGCTTCGCTATCGCGGCTGGTATATATATATATATATATATATATATATATATATATGTGTGTGTGTGTGTGTCCGACTCCGGGCAAAGGAAAGGCCTATCCCAAGGCCCAGTAGTCCTCCTACACACCTCCACATGTCACCACTTCGACTGGTGTACTGGTATTGGCGGGGGTATTTTTACGACATGTCGGCGGGTCTTCTGGTAGATCAGTAAAGTCTGCTTTTATGAAATTCAAATCCTTAAACTGTTCCCTGCCCCAGCCGGGATTCGATCCTGGATCCTTTAGGACTGCAGGCCGCCTCTCTACCAATTCAGCCACCGCCTCCCCCTCATAATAATAATAATAATAATGATAACGGTAATAATAATAATAAAAACAGATGTAACAGGTAAGAAGGAAGTGAAAGTAATTTGAGACTTATGCATCCCCACACCTCTCCATAAAACACACTAAAACACCCGTTAAAACACGAAGGTGCCCAATAAACATGACGTGCCCCCCCCCCCCCGACAGCTGGGTAGGGCACGCACGCTGGGATTATAGTGCAGAGTAATAAGATCCAGCCAAAGACCACGACAGCAGACAGCTCTAGACCGATAGCAGGATAATGAGCACGAAACGAGGCAGCAGCGACGTGGAGAAGAAGAAGGTAAATGAAAGAGGCGCTGGAGGAGTAAAAATGTTGGTAGTTGTGGTGGTGGTGGTGGTAGGAGGTAGAGAACACGAGGGGTAAAGGAGCGGTGGGAAGGGTACAAGCTGGTAGTTGTGGTGGTTGAGGCGACAGAAGGTGGCGAACGAGAATGTGGACACTGGGAGAGTAAAAATGTTGGTAGTTGTGGTGGTGGTGATGATGATGATTCCCGAACGCAAATCACTCGTGCTGGTAATATGATAGGAAGCTTTAAGTGGTGACAGTACTGGTTATTACCCACCTGGGCAGAGGTGCAAATTAACGAGGGCAGTAAAGTGTTGGCTGACTGGTGGTAATGGTGGTGGTAGAGGCAGGTGTGATGGTACAGGTGATAGTCATGGTAACAGGGAAGGTGAGTGGTAGTTAGAAGATTTGACAGGTGTGATTACAAAAACATTATAGCAACAAGAACCTCTGATACTAATGGTGGTTTTAGTCCATGCTGGTGTAATTACAGGTGATCTAATTCTGGCGATCACCTGGTGCGATTAAGAAGGTTGCTAACACCTCTTCCTTACCGGTTTATTTTTGACTCTGCTCCGCTACTGTATTCTGGTGTGTTATTATGCAATCAGTCTCGACATTAAAAAGATATGAGAGAGAAAGCGAGAGAGAGAGAGAGAGAGAGAGAGAGAGAGAGAGAGAGAGAGAGAGAGAAACCAGCAACAGGATCAAAGGTGCCATACAGGTAATAATAACTACTAGTGGTGATGGTACTCTTAAAGGTTGCTAGTAAAATAGTTACTCACCATCACTAAGGTGGTAGAGGCGAGAGGATGTTGGTAATTGTTAGAAAGTGTTGGTATGGTTAGCTGAATAGCAGGGTAGGTGTGTGTAGTGGTTAGTTGAACAGCAGTGAAGGTGTGTGTAGTGGTTAGTTGAACAGCAGTGAAGGTGTGTGTAGTGGTGAGCCAAATAGCAGGGAAGGTGTGTAGTGGTGAGCTGAATGGCAGGGAAGGTGTGTGTAGTGGTGTTCGTAGTGGGAGACTGGTATTGATAGTAGTGATGATGGTGTTGGCAGAAGCTGTGGTATTGTTGGTGGTGTTGATGGTGTTGGCAGATGCCTTGATGGGAAGCTGGTGGTATTGGTGGTATTAATGTTGGCAGTAGTGCTGGTAATGGCGGCAGTGGTAATGGTGGTAATGGCGGCAGTAGTGGTGAAGGTGGTAGAGGTGATGGTGGTAGTGGTGATGTTGGCAGTGGTGGTGATGGTGGTAGAGGTGATGTTGGCAGTAGTGGTGATGGTGGCAGATGTGAAGATGTTGTCAATGTTGGTAATAGTGGTGATGGTGTCAAAGTTAGTAGCAGTGGTGAAGAAATATTGACAGCTGTGGTGGTAATGTTGGTGGCAGTGACTGGTGGAAATGACCGCGCTTGTGATAGTGTTCATTGCAGTGGTGGTGGAAATGCGGGTACTTTTGGTGGTAATGTTGGCAGTGGTTCAGGAGAAGTCGGTTGCAATGATGGTAACGTGGGTAGTGGTGGTGGTAATGTTGTCAGTGGTGGTGGTTATGGTAATGTAGTAACTGTGGTGATGGAAATGTTGGTAGTGTTGGTGGAAGTGTTGGTAGTGATGGTGGTAATGCTGGTAGTGGTGATGGAAACGTTGGCAGTGGTGGTGGTGATGTTGGTAGTGGTGGTGGAAATGTTGGTAGTGGTGGAGGAAATGTTGGTAGTGATGGTGGTAATGTTGGTAGTGGTTGTGGTGGATATGTTGGTAGTGGTGGTGGTGATGTTGGTAGTGGTGGTGATGATGTTGGTAGTGGTGGTAGTGATGTTGGTAGTGGTGATGGAAATGTTAGTAGTGGTGGTGGTGGAAATGTTGGTAGTGGTGGTGTTGGAAATGTTGACAGTGGTGGTGGTGGAAATGCTGGCTGGTGGTGGATATGTTGACAGTGGTGGTGGTGGAAATGTTGGTAGTGGTGGTGGTGGAAATGTCGATAGCAGTGGTGGTGAAAATGTTGGCAGCTGTGTTGGTAATGTTGGTAGTGGTGGTGGAAATGTTGGTAGTGGTGGTGGAAATGTTGGTAGTGGTGGTGGAAATGTTGGTAGTGGTGGTGGAAATGTTGGTAGTGGTGGTGGAAATGTTGGTAGTGGTGGTGGAAATGTTGGTAGTGGTGGTGGAAATGTTGGTAGTGGTGGTGGAAATGTTGGTAGTGGTGGTGGAAATATTAACAGTGGTGGTGGAAATGTTGGCAGCTGTTGGAAATGTTGGTAGAGGCGACAGCAGGAACCCAAGAGCCACTCAGGGTCCAACAGTCAACAGTAGACAACACGACCGCACCCCCTCCCCCCCTCAACCCCCCATCACCCACCCCTCCCTCTATACCCACCACCACTACCCCACCCTCCCCCCTGCTACCACAATCCTCCATCCCCCTCCTCAACCCCCATCACCCACCCCTCCCACCATACCCACCACCACTACCCCACCCTCTCCACCCTATACCACAACCCCCCGTCCCCACCTTCTCAACCTCCACCACCCAACCCTCCTATAACCTCCACCACTACCCCCTTCCCACTTCCCACCCTCCATCACCCAACCCTTCCTCAATTCCCCCTACCACATCCCCACCCCTTCCACCCCTACCGATAACCCCACTACCCCACCCCAACCAAACCTCACCTCACCTAACTTAAACCATCCTACTGTTACCTAACCCAACCCAACCCAACCCAACTACCCCCCACCTTAACCCCACTACGTACCCCCTATCCTTCACCCCCACTCTATCCCCACCCTAACCCCACCATCACCCTATTCTTCAGCTAGACATTGGATTCCTTTCATTATGTATAAGGTCTTTTGATGAGGTGAATAAAATCGCATGGAGGTGAGAGAGAGAGAGAGAGAGAGAGAGAGAGAGAGAGAGAGAGAGAGAGAGAGAGAGAGAGAGAAATACTAAACTGGTTAAAAGGTCAGCCTTCCATTACAAGCTAAATCTCTCTCTCTCTCTTTCTGTGTGTGTGTGTGTGTGTGTGTGTGTGTGTGTGTGTGTGTGTGTGTGTGTGTAATATGACTCCCAGACCTCAGCATTACACACACGCTTCACGACACATCAAACCCGCATCAGACATCCCTTCAACTTTATTGTCTTTACCCAACTTTCACTTTACGATACTTCACCTTTACCAATTTCTTCTTTAACTTTCTCATTTACCATTTTCAGAACAATGCTAACTTTTAATTTATTTATTTTTATTTTTTTGCTTTCTACTCTCACACGATTCAACACAGCTTCGGGGGTGCCTTCACGTGGTGGCACTAATCTACCCCAGCTGCTCTCCTGCCTGGTTATACACACGTCCTTCAAGCCAAAAAGGAAGACTGTGAGATGCAAGAGGACAGCTTCAGCCTGTCATCCACCGGGTTCACGTTCATATGAGCCTACGGTATTACTACTACTACTACTACTGCACCTACTGTCACCACCACCACCACTACTACTAAAACTACTACTACTACTGCACCCACTGTCACCATCATCATCACCACCACCACCACCACTACTACTAAAACTACTACTACTACTGCACCCACTGTCACCATCATCATCACCACCACCACCACCACTACTACTAAAACTACTACTACTACTACTACTACTACTACTACTACTACCATCACTAATAATAATAGTAATAATAATAACAAAAATAATAATAATAATACCACCACCACTATCACTAAGTCTACTACTACCACTAGAACAATTACTAATACTACTACTCAGCTTAGGAAAAATCTCTCGTGTAGGTGGCAGCCATAGACGGTAGATAATTAGACAGGAAGAGAAGACAGACAAGAAATAAACAGGCCTGGCAGGGAGACAGGCAGAGTGACAGGCAGGGAGATAGGGAGGCAGAGGGAGGAAAGGAGGATCAGGCAGGCAGGTAGGCAAGGAATGAACAAGACAGGTGAGAGACAGGCAGACAGGGTGAAAGGCAGGAGAGAAGGGAGGAGGAGACAGAGAGAAATAAGAAGGCAGAACGGGAGGAAGGGAGGGAGAGAGGTAGTTAAAAAGGCAGACAGGTTGGAAAGGACGCAGACAGGCAGACAGACCGGTAATTAAACAGATAAACAAGTAGAATGGAAGCAAGCAGGCAGGTAAAGCATGGAGGGAAGCCAGAAAGGAGCGGAAAGCAGAAAAAAAAATAAGGGGGTGAAAGGAAACAAGACAGCCAGACTTTGAGATGCAGGAAGCTGGACAGGGAGGCAGACAGAGATCCAGCAGATAGACAGAGAGACACATAGGCAGAAAAATAGGCAGAAAGGCAGGGAGAGAGGGAGGTACCACGCCAGACGGCCAAAAGAGCAAGCGTTTTCTTTGCTGTGCCAATAAAAAACGGGTTATGGGGCTCTCCCTCCCGTGTCCACTTTCCCAGACCATTACCACGTGAATACAAAGGAAGGGAACGGAGGGGAAAACACAGAAAAGAATAAGAATATGAAAAGAAAGACAAGGAAACAGAAAAAACAGACACAACTACGTAGAAATCTGGAAAAAAAAAAATTAGGAAATGGAGAAGAAGGCAAAAGGGAAACTTAGATAAAAATATAAAGGAATATGAGGGGAAAAAAATTAAGAACAGAATGGGCAAAGGAAAGCAATGGAAAAAGAAATGATTGAGAAAAAAACGGTGAGGAAAAAAAACGAAATGAAAGGTCCAGAAATAAAACACTCGAGGAGAATAGAATGGAATAAAGGAGGTAAAAATGATAAATAATAAAGCAGAAAGAGGGAATGATGGAAGGGGAAAATAAGAGGAGAGAAAATGAGTGAATAGAAATGAAAGAAAAACCGAGAGAAAATGAAAATAGAAGACTGAAGAAAAGAAACTATGAATAAAGATAGAAAAAGTGACTGAAAGAACAGAAGATAATGATAAGAAAAAGTATATGGCAAGAAAAAAACACAAGAAAATAAGACAAGGATAGTAGAGAAGGGAACAGGATGAGAAAAAGAAGGGAAGGAAAGGCAAGGAAGAGAGAGAGAGAGAGAGAGAGAGAGAGAGAGAGAGAGTAAATACACAAATGTCGTCGTGCATCCATCCATCTTCATCCTTATTTTTCTATATAAACTGAATTAATTTTATCAGCAATCAATCATCATTTTTTTATTACTGATACCAACAATAAATTCTGCCAACATACTAGTACAAAGAATAACTGGCTCCCATCAATCACATTTTTCCACATACCTGCAATTTCAAGTGTCATGATTCTCTCTCTCTCTCTGTCTGTCTCTCTCTGTCTCTGTCTCTCTCTCTCTCTCTCTCTCTCTCTCTCAAGAAGGAAATAGAACAACCTAAATAAAGAAGAAGAGAGAAAAGATGGAGTGAGGAGGCCATTGCTAAGCGGAGAGAAAACAGAATTTAAAAATGAAAAAAGAAAAAAAGAAGATCTGCTAAAGATGGAGAGAAGGAATAAAAACGTAAAGAGGGTCTAGTCAAGCTGTGGCAGGAAAAGGAATAAAAATAATAAATAATAAATAATAATAATAAATAATAAATAATAAATATGGAAGAAAGGAAGATGAAAGATAGGGGGAAGTCAGTAGGTAGGAGGCACCTGGGTCCAAAGACATTACACTGAGTTACAGCAATTGTGGGGAAGATGAGGGGCAGATTTGGGGAGGGGGAGGGGAAAGAGAAGAGGGAGGGGAAGGAGAACAAGGAGGGGATGGAGAAGAAGGAGGGGAGGGAAGGAAGGGATGAAATGTTAGCAGGAGACAAAAAGGAAGGAAAGAAGGGGAAGGTGAGAGGGAGAAGGGAAGGAGGGAATAGGTGAAGGAGATGAGGAGGGGGAGGAAAAGGGAAGAGGAGGGAAAGAAGAAAAGAGGGGAGGGATTAAGTGAAAGGAGAGACACAAAAATAGGAGGAGAACGAGGAAAAGATGGTGGAAGGAGGAGAGAGAGGAGGGAAAGAGAAGAGAGGTAAACTGGGAGAGAGAGAGAGAGAGAGAATTATCAGCCAATTCCCTTCTACACGCTAATCTCAACAGTCCATTTTCTCACTCTTATCAGCGTCTTTAATCACACTCATGGTCCTTAAAAGCCTCTATCTACACCTCCTGGGCTATCTACCTCTCTGTCTATCGTGGCTCTTTAATCTGTGGTCCGCTATCTATCTGTCTATCGAACTATTTGGCTATCTCTTTTATCTATCTGCTCTCCTGGATATTAGCATTTGTCACACTAAGTGGCTCGACTACCTGGGTGCCCTAAGAGAGAGAGAGAGAGAGAGAGAGAGAGAGAGAAACCCCCATGCCATTTACACACACACACACACACACACACCACCCCTTTCTCTCCCAAACACACGTAGAAATATCTCACACTCACTCACCCACACATCCACCCATCACCCCCTCTTCCCCCACCCACCCCAACCCAAACAACCACCCCTCCACCCACCCCACCTCCCCAACTTTCTCTGTGAGGGTATATGTGGGTATATTTTTTAGGATATATCAGTGAGTATACCTCCAGCCAAGCCTCACTCTCACCTGGCCACACTAATACCACACCCTCACCTGGCCACACTAATGCCACTTCTACTACCTGTACCGACACAGAAGAATGACCACCAGGACTTAACTTAAAGGTCACGCCAAGATCTGACTTAAGACTTCCTCCTTTATTTTCTTACGATCAGGGAGTAATGTCGTGTATTTCTCTGGTTTCTAGGTAACTGACTCAAGACTTCTTCCTTCATTTTATTTTTTTATTTATGGCGGTCATGTAGTTAGATATGTCCATTCGGAGAGGAAGAGTAGTCAGGTGCATTAGTTTGATTCCTAGGTAACTATACTCTTTCTACTCAAACTCGGCCTAAAACTGCCACCTCTCCATCTTCAATGCTGAGTTGTAACAATAAATTAACGCTAGAATACGATGCTAGTCAAAACTGCCACCTCTCCATCTTGAATGCTGCGTTGTAATAGCAGATTAATACAAGAATACCATGCTAGTCAGGAAGAAGTGCTATGGAAATGATGCACTGCCGTCACACAGTCTTTTCTGCCACTGATCTCCACGAAAAAAAAAAAAACAAAAAAAAAAAAAAAACATCGAAAATAACGAAAAATCAGTTCCGTTGATGGCTAAGTGTTGGCAGATTGAAGGGTCGATGTGACAAGTAACCAAGGAGACTCATTCTTACTTCATAATTAATGTTTACTGGATTTCACGCTAACACGACTTAGTACCCTGCTTTGGAGTGTGGTCCAGTTCCATCGAAAAAAAAAAAAAAAAAGTACTATAATATTTTTTGCATATAATAAAAAAATAAAAAAAACAGCAAACTACAATTTTTTTTTTCATTTAGTAAGAAAAATGTAAAAAAAAAAAATGGCACTATACTACGATCTATTGCAAAGAAGAAAAAATATAACATGGTGTAATACTATAAATTTCTGTTGCATATAAGATGAAAAAAACAATCAAAACATGGTAGATTTCTATAATTTTTCTGTTGCATATAATCAGAAAAATGACAAAAAAAAAAAAAAGGTGAGTATTGCAATTTTTTGCGGTACTATAAATTCCTGGGGCATAAAATAAAAAAAAATAATAAAAAAATGATAGAAGATGTTATCGTGGGGAAGGAATTAGGGTGACACATGAATTAGGGACCTGGATCTCTCTCTGGGCAAAGTGATGGCTGGTTCCCTCTCACTTCACGTTTTCTGATAAACTGGACAGGGAGCGTAACATGTGGAGATGCATTGCTAATTATATATTGACTAAGCACACGGTGAAACTAAGGAAAATATATATCGTTTTTCACCATCTTGACCTTCCTCTCCACTTCTGCAAGGAGTAGGGAAGGACTCAGAAACAAGGAAGAAATTAGGAGAACTATTAGCATCGTACCTAGTATTAATAGTAGTAGTAGCAGTAGTAACAATAACGATGACAATAATAATAATAATAATAATAATAATAATAATAATAACAATAATAATAATACCTGATACAAAACTCCATCTCTCCCCCCCTCCCCCACCACCGTTTTCCCTGTCCACCTAACAAACGTCAATGCCCCCCCCCTCTCCCTCACTCCTACAAAGACCTCAATGCCCCCTCCTCTCAATGTCCCACTCCCCTCATCCCCACAGACCTTAATGTCCCCCTCCCCCTCACCCCCACAGACCTAAATGCCGCCCTCCTCTCCCTCCCTCCGAGACTTCAATGCCCCCTCTACAAAGACCTAAACGCCCCCCCACCTCTCCCTCCCCCACAGACCTCAATGCCCCCTTCCCCTCACCCCCACAGACCACAATGTCCCTTTCTCCTCACCCCCCACAGACCACAGTGTCCCTTTCTCCTCACCCCCCCACAGACCACAGTGTCCCTTTCTCCTCACCCCCCACAGACCACAGTGTCCCTTTCTCCTCACCTCCCCCACAGACCACAGTGTCCCTTTCTCCTCACCTCCCCACAGACCACAGTGTCCCTTTCTCCTCACCCCCCCCACAGACCACAGTGTCCCTTTCTCCTCACCCCCCCACAGACCACAGTGTCCCGTTCTCCTCATCCCCCCCCCACAGACCACAGTGTCCCTTTCTCCTCATACCCACACAGACCTAAATGCCTCCCCTTCCCTCACCCCCACACAAGCCTCAATCCCACCCTTCTCCCCCACCCTCACCCACCCCACCCTGAGCCGCGATAAAGGCATCATTCGACGGAACTGGCGTAAATCCTCACATTAGTAGGGTCGACACGTAGCAATCACAAGGGCAATCACTCTCTCAATATAGCTCTCTCTCTCTCTCTTTCTCACACACACACACACACACACACACACACACACACACACACACACACACACACCGTTTTAAACCCAGGAGAACAAATATTAAGCAAAGACAGGTTTGATCTCTCTCTGGGGATGGTCGCTGTTAAAAGACGAGTGATCTCTCCAACCTTCCCTTTGGGGTCATTTTCTGTGTGTGTGTGTGTGTGTGTGTGTGTGTGTGTGTGTGTGTGTGTGTGTGTGTGTGTGTGTGTGTGTGTGTGTGTGTGTGTGTGTGTGTGTGTGTGTGTGTGTGTGTGTGTGTGTGTGTGTGAACAATAATAACATCAGAATGATGCTAGTCACGAGGATGCGCTATGAGAAGGATGTAGAGCAGTAACATTATCTTGTTGTCATTTAGCACTAGAATATGCTAGTCACGAAGATGCACTGCCTCATTTAGCACTGGAATATGTTGCTAGTCACGGAGATGTACTGACTCACGTAGCACAAGAATATGATGCTAGTCACGAAGATGTGCAAGGGGAAGGAGAGCCGTAGCAATGTCTAGTTCTAAACACTGAGTCACGCGAACTTTCTCTCTCTCTCTCTCTCTCTCTCTCTCTCTCTCACACACACACACACACACACACACACACACACACACACACACAAAGGACGAAAATCTGGGCCAAGCTAAGGTGAACGAACTACATCCCCTCTTCCTTACCTGCTTAATTCGACAGGTAAGTTAATATTTCCGTCTATGATACCTACACAAACAATCATAAATTAAAAGGGCATAAAAGACTTCAAAGATAATATTAACGTGATATGATGTATTATTAGTGGCTTGGGGACAACCGTAACACCTTCTCCAATGCGATTTATTCTCTGGTATGCTAATCGATGCAAACTAACTCGGTACTAAAATATATCAAAATAGATTATCAAGGTTTATTAGGCAGAATAGGCTGATTAGGAAGAGATGCTGTGGAGACCCTTATAATTAAAAAATAAATCACTAAGGAAGAGGTGTTAGGAACCCTCTCAGCCGCGGAGACTACGGGGCCAGATCTGCGGAGCGAGAGTGTGACCGCTCCATCAGGTAAGATTAATGAGGAGAGAGAGCGGATGGTGGTTTTATGGTACCCCCCTCCCCCCTCTGCTTCACCTTACCTGCGTCACAATACCATTACCAGTACACCTGTCTACCCTTACACACCTGTATGATACACCTATCCACCCCTACACACCTGCCTGATACACCCATCCACCCCACAAACCTGCCTGAAACACCCATCCACCCGACACACCTGTCTGATACACCTACCCACCCCACACACCTGTCTGATACACCTTTCCAGCCGTACACACCTGTCTAATACACCTTTCCAGCCCTACACACCTGTCTGATACACCAATCCACTCCTACACACCTGTATAATACACCTATTCACCTGTACATGTCTAACACACCTGTTCACTGATACATTTCGTTGTACCTATTTCTCTCTCTCTCTCTCTACTTTCACTTCTTCCTGACTAGTAAGTGTCTGTGTATGGCAAATCAATTCCCTTATACACTATTTATCCAATCAGTCTATATCAAAAACACATATACAGCCTAACCTAAAAGAGAACTGGAAATAGTAATGTAAAAAATAAATCACTGAGGAAGAGGTGTTAGGGAGCATTCTGTGGCCTTGAAGATTTAGCAGCACATCCTCCTACGTGATTTATTTTCCACATTACACCTCAGTATTATTTTTTTAAGTTACTGATGCAAACTACATCGATACTGAAATTATACAAGTAAGAGGTAAGACAATATTGAAATGTAAAATGAAAAATAAATCACTAAGGAAGAGGTGCTACGGAGCTTCCTTTACCATGATCCATTCAGAGGGGTAAGTAAAGTGAGAGAGAGAGAGAGAGAGAGAGAGAGTAGGAGTAGTAGTAGTAGTAGTACCTCAAAGTTGCTGTTTATAAAAATGTTGGTAGTCAATGTATTCCAATCCACGAAGAATCCTGAAACTCTCCATTAGGTGTCCACGCAAGCGCCTATACCCCCATTCACTCTAACCTGGCCTAAAATTGCCATCTCTTCACCTTGAGCACTGGGCTGGATTTGCATGATCGATCTCCATCATCTTGCACTTACCCAGACTGAACGTTATTTGTCACTCCTCACACCACTCTCCTAGTTCAACCAAGTCCTTTATGTAACTCTTCTATCTCTTCAAAGGATGAGGCATTATATTCAAGTTTGTCTCGTCTGTAAATTTTGTAATCCTGCTGACGATGCCTACATTCATATCACTAAACACAGGTACATAAGAAGAGAGGATGACTGCAGTAGGCCAGTTGATCCACGCTAGCAGTTTCTAAAAGAGTGACTAACGAGAATAAGATAAGGATAGTAATGAAGGCTCTCCCCCACGACCACCGGCGCCTGAAGAGAGCCCCGGGGAACTGCACTTCTTACATATCCACTCAGAAGCTGTCTCATCAACTACCACTCGCAATCACCGGTCAGTCAACCAATTTTCACCCAGGCAACTAGTTCTCCTCAAATATCCAGTGCATGAGTTTTTGCCATCAACTTTCTATGGTGGCTATCAAAGGCCTTCTGCTGGTCCAAATTATGACTCCCTCCCCTCCTCTTCCCCCCCCCTCTCGCTCTCTCTCTCTCTCTGGACCACCCCATAACAAGCCACTTAAGATGCAGTAAAGCAGGGGACAAAAACCGTCTGATCAGGTACTCAGCTAGGGTTAAGTTAACTGATACCGGCTGTCTACAATTTATGGACTGCGTGAGAGTGTGGGGTGGAGGAGGGACTGGCAAGGGGGTAGGAGGTTAAGGGAGGGGGGAGATGGATAGGGGAGAGGGGGAGAGGGTGAGGGAGAGGGTAGCAGAGCAAGGGGGGGGTTGTAAGGTAGAGGAGGTGGGTAGCTACTGTGGGTTTACGGTGGGGGGAGGGGAGGATTGAGGAGGGCATCAGTAAGGGGGACTGAGGGGGTTAGGGGAGGGTAGGACGGTGGGGGGAGAGGAGGGAGTGGGGGTGGGGGGTTAGCTCCTCTGATGTCAGATTGATTTATACAGTGTGTGGGGGTGATATAATAACAGAAACAGTACTCTTAAGGATCCATTCTTGAAACAAAATCTCAGCCATATCGTTATTATTATTATTATTATTATTATTATTATTATAAATACTCTTTATTATCATTAGTACCACAACACGTCTTTCTGTTTATTGAAATACTTGACTTATTTATATATAACAAAATTCACCATCGAATTAATATATACATTTCTAAATACAAGAATACGTCATGTGTGTGTGTGTGTGTGTGTGTGTGTGTGTGTGTGTGTGTGTGTGTGTGTGTGTGTGTGTGTGTGTGTGTGTGTGTGTGAACGTAGGATGATTCTGTTCGCCTGAGAAACAGTAGTAGTCAAAGGTTTAATAACTACCTCGAACACCACTAAAACTCCCCAAACCTGAAAAATAAAAATAAAAAATAGTCTACAATAACTTGCAATAAACTTTAAAAAAAAAATAGTGAAGAAGTTAATATGGAATGGGATGGGAAAGTTCTACCCACGCCAATTTTCGCGCGCACCATCCAGCCGACACCTTCCCTGATACAGCCAAATTGGAATGCATGTCTGATTACAGGTGTAGAGGCCGGAAATACAGCACTTCCCTGTTTGGTCCTTCAGTGTAATAAGGAGAGGGTCAAGTGTCAGGATGCTGTTACTTCTGCTGTTACATTTTACCTGCCTCTCCCCTCCCCCGTCCCCCCCCCTTCTCTCTCTCTCTCTCTCTCGATACACTAGGAAGTCGGGACGCCAGAAATGAGGTGTGTGTGTGTGTGTGTGTGTGTGTGTGTAAGGTATATACAGAGCACCACACCAAGACATCAAAACTTTAGTCGCGATGTCAAACCTACATTTTAAAAAGCCATTCTGAAAATTACAAATCAAGGTATGAGCTATAATTAAGGGTAGCCAAGGTAACAGCCAGGTGTGGGGGCAAGGTAACAGCCAGGTGAAGGGGGGCAAGGTAACAGCCAGATGAGGGGGCAAGGTAACAGCCAGGTGAGGGGGCAAGGTAACAGCCAGGTGAGGAAGGCAAGGTAACAGCCAGGTGAGGAAGGCAAGGTAACAGCCAGGTGAGGGGGCAAGGTAACAGCCAGGTGAGGGGGCCAAGGTAACAGCCAGGTGAGGGGGCCAAGGTTACAGCCAGGTGAGGGGGCCAAGGTTACAGCCAGGTGAGGGGAGCAAGGTAACAGCCAGGTGAGGGGAGCAAGGTAACAGCCAGGTGAGGGGGCCAAGGTAACAGCCAGGTGAGGGGAGCAAGGTAACAGCCAGGTGAGGGGGGGCAAGGTAACAGCCAGGTGAGGGGGGGCAAGGTAAAAGCCAGGTGAGGGGGGGCAAGGTAAAAGCCAGGTGAGGGGGGGCAAGGTAACACCCAGGTGAGGGGAGGCAAGGTAACACCCAGGTGAAGGGGCAAGGTAACTGCCAGGTGAGGGGGCAAGGTAACACCCAGGTGAGGGGGGGCAAGGTAACACCCAGGTGAGGGGAGGCATGGTAACACCCAGGTGAGGGGAGGCAAGGTAACACCCAGGTGAAGGGGCAAGGTAACTGCCAGGTGAGGGGGCAAGGTAACTGCCAGGTGAGGGGGCAAGGTAACTGCCAGGTGAGGGGGCAAGGTAACACCCAGGTGAGGGGGGGCAAGGTAACACCCAGGTGAGGGGAGGCAAGGTAACAGCCAGGTGAAGGGGCAAGGTAACTGCCGGGTGAGGGGGCAAGGTAACTGCCGGGTGAGGGGGCAAGGTAACAGCCAGGTGAAGGGGCAAGGTAACTGCCAGGTGAGGGGGCAAGGTAACAGCCAGGTGAGGGGGCAAGGTAACAGCCAAGTGAGGGGACAAGGTAACAGCCAGGTGAGGGGGCAAGGTAACAGCCAGGTGAGGGGGCAAGGTAACAGCCAGGTGAGGGGGGGCAAGGTAACAGCCAGGTGAGGGGGCAAGGTAACAGCCGGGTGAGGGGGGGCAAGGTAACAGCCAGGTGAGGGGGCAAGGTAACAGCCAAGTGAGGGGACAAGGTAACAGCCAGGTGAGGGGGCAAGGTAACAGCCAGGTAAGGGGGCAAGGTAACAGCCAGGTAAGGGGGCAAGGTAGCAGCCAAGTGAGGGGGCAAGGTAACAGCCAGGTGAGGGGGCAAGGTAACAGCCAGGTGAGGGGGCAAGGTAACAGCCAGGTAACTTGACATACAGACATCCCATGCTAAAACACTGGCACATATTCTCCTCGGTTAAGATAGCTCCTCAGCATCTTCTCCTTGGCGATTTATATTTGGATACAGCTAATATAATCTAACACGTTACATATGAAGAGTTTAGAGATATTAGAACGATTTATATATACCGAAGAAGAGGAGAGCAAGGTGTAATATGCAAAATAAATAGCTTAGGAAGAGGTGTTAGAGAGCTTCCTTTAATGAAGAGAATACCGGCCAAGGGAAATGCAGTGTAATAAGCAAAATAAATAGCATACGAAGAAGTGTTAGGGGGCCTACTTAACTGAGAAGAATAAGGGTCTTGGACAACGCAGAGTACAAATGAGGGCAAAAGTTCGTATACTGCTCACCTGCGTCTACTTTCGCATATGTCCCTAGCATCTCTTCCTTAGCGATTTATTTTCCTAACTGCCCATTAACATCCTCTTTTCTGTTCATATCCTTTTTTAACATCGACATAGACGGCATAACTAACACAGGAATATTGCAACGGAGCAGAAACAGAAATAAACCGGTAAGGAATAGATGTTCGTAAGCTTCTCTCTCTCAACTTGGGGACACAAGCCAGCAAAGCAAAATGAAGACCAGAGAGAGGAAATTTGGGGTGAACTTTCGTCTTTTACTACATTATCCTCAATCACCCACTTCAGCGAGCCATCATCGTAATGCTAAAGGAAGGAGGGGGTGATGAGGGATGGGGAAGGAGGGGAGGGGAGGTTGGATAAGGAGAGGGAGATAAGAGGAAGAAGGGGGAAAGGTAGGGGATGTGACGCGGGAGAGGGAGAGGATGGAGGTAAGATGAGGGAAGGGGAAAGAGGGGAGGGAAGAGGAATATCAAAGGGAAGGGGAAAGATGGGACGACAAAATGAGGAGGGAGAAAGTGAAGGATAAGATGAGGGAAAGAGGAGGAAGATAAGATGAAGAGGGGAAAACAACCCCCCCCCCTCGTAACACCCACACCCCTCCTCGTAACACGCACACCCCTCCTCGTCACACCCACACCCCTCCTCGTAACACCCACACCCGTCCTCGTCACACCCACGCCCCTCCTCGTCACACCCACACACCCCTCCTCGTAACACCCACACACCCCTCCTCGTCACACCCACACACCCCTCCTCGTAACACCCACACCCCTCCCTGTAACACCCACACACCCCTCCTCGTCACACCCACACACCCCTCCTCGTAACACCCACACACCCCTCCTCGTCACACCCACACCCCTCCTTGTAACACCCACACACCCCTCCTCGTCACACCACACACCGCTCCTCGTCACACCCACACCCCTCCTTGTAACACCCACACACCCCTCCTCGTCACACCCACACCCCTCCTTGTAACACCCACACACCCCTCCTCGTCACACCCACACCCCTCCTTGTAACACCCACACACCCCTCCTCGTCACACCACACCCCTCCTCGTCACACCCACACACCCCTCCTCGTCACACCCACACCCTTCCTCGTCACACCCACACACCCCTCCTCGTAACACCCATACCCCTCCTTGTAACACCCACACACCCCTCCTCGTCACACCCACACACCCGTCCTCGTCACACCCACACACCCCTCCTCGTCACACCCACACACTTCCTCGTCACACCCACACCCCTCCTCGTCACACCCAGACCCCTCCTCGTCACACCCACACACTTCCTCGTCACACCCACACCCCTCCTCGTAACACCCACACACCCCTCCTCGTCACACCCACACCCCTCCTCGTCACACCCAGACCCCTCCGTCACACCCACACACCCCTCCTCGTAACACCCACACCCCTCCTTGTAACACCCACACACCCCCCTCGTCACACCCACACCCCTCCTCGTCACACACACACCCCTCGTCACACCCACACCCCTCCTCGTCACACCCACACCCCTCCTCGTCACACTCACACACTTCCTCGTCACGGGTGTAGTAACGCCAGCGCCACCTCCCCGTGACGCTTGCGATATAATTTACGGCCATATCCCTCTGACCTCACCAGACTTTCACCAGCAGCAACCGACAGATTTATGTTAATGGAGCTGGGGTAAGTAGCAAGTGGGACGGGAAGCGAGGTGGAGGGAAGGAGAGAAAGGATAGGAGGGGAGAGAAAGGAATAGAGAAGCAAAGAGAAAGTATAGAGCAGAGGAGAGAAAGAAGGAGAGCACGGAAGAGAAAGGAACAGAGGAGAGGAGAGAAAGAAGGAGAGGAAAGGGACGAAAGGACATGAGAGGATAGAAGAGGAGAGGAGATGAGAGGAGAGGAAGAGAGAGAAAGGGAGGAGGGGACATGAGAGAAAAAGGAAAGGTAAGGTGGGGAGAGAAGAGGATAAATAAGAGGGAAAGAGAGAGGAGAGGAGAGGAGGAGTGGGGGGTATGGAAGGGGGCGGAAGAGGGGAAGGGGGGAGGGAGATGGAGGGAGGTAGGAAAGACAGTGGACAGCCAGGAAAGTTAACCCCTTCATCCAAGAACATTATTCTCACTTTAATCTCCTCACTTAAATTAATCTCCCTTCAATTAATCTCACTTTAATTTTGGTCAGACGATTTTATGAGACTATACTCGTACTGAAGGGGTTAATGGAGGCTTTACCTAACTCCTAAACTCTACAAGTCTCTAATCAGCTGAATAAACCGGTAGAGTGATAGCAAAGAAGAAAATAAACAGCCTCTTGGAAGTTGTTACGGTGATAGCATGAAGAAAATAAATAGCCTTCTGGAATCTATTAAGGGAGACTATACAGTTTAACAGCTTAATTTCCCCTACGCCAGAATACGACCATACAACGGCTCCACATCCTTTTCATGACACTTCTTCGTGACTAGCATCACATTCTAGAGTTATTATTTTCCTGAGGCTCAGCATTTTTTAAGACATGCCAGTTTTACGCCTTATTAAAGTGAACGGCGTATAGAGAGAGAGAGAGAGAGAGAGAGAGCATATCACAAAATACTGAGCAACAAGAGAAAAAAAAAACAGCGCTTGTCCTACTTTCATTTGTTTCTTGCTGTCTCCAGACGATTTTATTCATCCGTAAGCGATCTCTCTTCCTAAAGGGGGTTAAATTAGGACACAACTAACCCCTCCAGCTCAAAAAATCCCTCCTAAGCTGAAGAAAATCGTCTGGAAATAGGGAGAAGGCTAAAAATAGATCTCTTGGACGGGTTGGTTTTTCTTCCTTTCCCTCTCTCTCTCTCTCTCTCTCACTTTCACACCTCCTTTCCTTCATCTTACATCACCTTTATTATGCATTACTTATTTACCCTCCCTCTTTATCGCACATCTTTTTTCTCTCCAGCAATATCTGTTCCTTCCTTCTTCGTCTATTATTCCCTGCCTTTCCCGTCTCTTCATCTTTTGCCTCCTACTCATCATCATCATCATCATCATCATCATCATCACCACCACCATCACCATCTTTCATCATCACCATCACCATCACCATCTTTCATCATCACCATCATCACATCCCACTCTGAAAAAAATTATTGATTTCCTATTTTCCTAACAAGTCTTTCAATTTCCCTCCTAAAATTGACTATCATTTTAATATTCTCTCTCTCTCTCTCATGCAACTCCTTCCTCACCCCTCAATCCCTCCCCACCCCCTTCCCTGACAGCGGTGTGGAGGAAGGAAGAAAGGAAGGAAGGAAGGATGGAAAGAAAGATGAAAAAAGGAAGGAAGGAAGGAAGGAAGGAAGGAAGGACAAACTGAAATAAGGAAGGGCTAAAATACAGCACAACAATCGAAGTTACAACCAGGTCCCGAATTTGTCCAGGAGTCTGACCGGTCCGGGAATCGAACTCGGGTATATTCAGTTGCGTTCTCGATGTGCTAACCACTACATCATCGGCTCCTCTTGAAGACAGGAAGAGGAGGAAGCGTAAGAGGAAGAAAGACATGAGAGGAAGTGACGATGGATGAAGAAGGAAGACGTGCAATTGAAGAAATGAATAATAGAGGAAAGGAGGAAAGTGTGTGTGTGTGTGTGTGTGTGTGTGTGTGTGTGTGTGTGTGTGTGTGTGTGTGTGTGTGTGTGTGTGTGTGTGTGAGAGAGAGAGAGAGAGAGAGAGAGAGAGAGAGAGAGAGAGAGAAACATCAAAATCAACTAACCTAATATAATCCATCCCAGTCTCACCAAGCCTAACATAACTCAATTTATCCAACCCTAATTTTATCCAACATATCCTACTCTTACCTAACCTAACATTCCATAACCCAACCCAACCCAACCAAACCTATCTCAACCCAACCCAACCCAGCCTAACCTAACTTATCTCAACCCAACCCAAGCCAACCCTACCCTACCCCAACCAACCCAACCCAATCCAACCCTACCGTATCCCAACCCAACCCTACCCTACCCCAACCAACCCAACCCAATCCAACCCTACCGTATCCCAACCCAACCCAGCCTAGCCTCACCTAACCCAAGCCAAGCCAAGCCAACCAGCGTCTCTGCCGCGGAGTATCAAAGGTGACGGGGATGACGGCGGTGGAACATGAAGATCGAAGGGAATTGTTACCATCTAAGAAATATATCGGAAACTGTCCTTATAAACTGCTGAGAGGAGTGAGATAAGGGGAGGGAGAGATGGAGGGGGAGAGAGAGGAGATGGAGGGGGAAAGAGAGAGAGACACTGAAGAGGAGTGAACGAAGAAAACGTAGGGAGGAGGAGAGAGGGGGGGGAAAGTGGGAGGGATGAAAGGAAAGGGGAAAGAATTGAGAGAGAGAGAGAGAGAGAGAGAGAGAATCTGCCAGCTAATGGGCCAAACTAAAGAGAATGAGGGGTGTGTGGGTGGGTGATGGAGGAAGGAATCATGTAAAGGATATTAGCTCCCAAAATGACATCCTCCCAATGCTCCCCCTCTATCACGCCCAAGCTCCCTATTACCCTTGATTGGCTAGGTGTGGGGGAGGGGGAGGGAAAATAGGGAGGGAGGAACTGGATGGGTGAAGGAGCGAGGGAGAATGAAATGGTGAGGTAGGAGAAAGATGGAGTGGATGGGAAGACGGGGGAATGAAAACGTGAGGGAGAAAGGAGACGAAGAGGTTACGAAGAAGGAAGGGAGAATGAAAAGATGAGGGAGGGAGGAGAGATGGAGAGATAAGCAAGGAGGGAAGGGGAATGAAAACGTGAGAGGGGAGCGAAAGATGGAGTGGTTAGGAAGAAGGTATGGGAAAGAAGAGTGGAATGGTGAGGGAGGAGGAACAGTGGAAAAAGGAAGAAGGAAGAAGGACATGGTGAAGGAGGAGGAGGTGAAAAGAGAAGCGTGAGGTAATGATGAATACGTGGGAAGAGAGGGAGGACTAGGAAACATTATATATCTTCTTCCCCTCAATGGTTAGGAAAGAGAGACGAAAAAGAGAACTCAAGGAGGCGTGAGGAGAGGGAGAGAAAGGATAAAAGAAGAGGTGGCAAGGGAGGGAAGGTGGGAGGGGAGGATAGGTGAGGAGGGAGGGAAGGTGGGAGGGGAGGATAGGTGAGGAGGGAGGGAAGGTGGGAGGGGAGGATAGGTGAGGAGAGAGGGGGAGATGAAGACAGGACAGGGCATGAGGGGAGAACCTGTTGAAACTTCGATATGATACGGTGAAAGGAGAAAATACAGTGTGTGTGTGTGTGTGTGTGTGTGTGTGTGTGTGTGTGTGTGTGTGTGTGTGTGTGTGTGTGTGTGTGTGCATCTTCCTTCACCTTTATCATTCTATTTCTAGGTCTTGTGTGTGTAGTGCTGCCTGCTTCTTCCTTCACCTTTATCATTCTATCTCTAGGTCTTGTGTGTGTAGTGCTGCCTGCTTCTTCCTTCACCTTTATCATTCTATCTCTAGGTCTTGCCTCCTCTATTCCTACTTCTCCCTTTCCTTCCTGTCACTTTTTATTAGGCTACTACTCCTTCCATTTCACGTGGCCCTACACTGAGTGACATACCCAATGATTTCTACAAAGGTGGGTAATAAAAAAAATGGGGAGGGGGGGGAATGAAGCGGAGGTGCCCGTTAACTGGATAGACGCAAATGCGACGTCCATCCAGGAACCAAACTTTCGAACTTTTCCTCACCAACGCACGGGAGGACCCTGCAGGAGTGGTTGCTTGCCTGCGGCTGATGGGTCTGCTCGGTCACAGACTGAGGATGATCAACACCACCATCAGGATCCAAAATAAAACGTCAAGTACAGGTATCTGGGCAAGAAACAGTATACTCAGCATCGACGATTCTGCTGAGTACTGATAACCACCTCTAAGAATGGCAGACCGAAAAAGACCTGGGACGAGGACATACAGTGTGACCTCAGGGACAAACGACTGAAAAGGGAGGCTGCCAGAGATCAAGCAACGTGGACAGCCGGCAATAAGTAACCATGAACGGTACATGCATGTATATTGGAGCCTTTGTAAACGATACGATATGAATGAATAGCCGAAAGTATGTATACTGTATATGTACTGTATTAGCTTGGAGTGGGTTTATGTGAACTGTTTGATAAAATCTGATCATCCTAATAAAAAAAAAAAGCTAATAAGATAAAGACGTCAGTGTCATGAGAGCCAGCTACAATGACACTCACAGCAGCAGGCGAACTACACCTCCAAAACACCAGCCCTCCCCTCGGTGATCCGCCTTTGCAGAATTATAGCCTGTCTTTTTGTCCAGTGCCTCTATTGCCTCGTTATCTCCGCTTTCACAGCATTTGTTCAGTCGCACCTCCCCACCCTCTTATCGGATTTACTGCACAGTTTTTTGTCTCTACTCTGGTTTAGAAGTTACAGCTCCATAGATATACCTCGATAGATACAGCTTCGAATCCTGACTACATAAGCAACCATGGATGTACACACACTACATCCCTAAAACCTCGATGTACACACACACACACTTACTTTCTATACACACACACGCACACACACACACACACACACACAAAATGAAAAAGTGAGAGAGAAACCAGCCCATGTCCACCTCCTTGAAAGAGAAAGCTGGCCAAACCTGAGAGAAAAAATATGACCCCCTTGCCAAAGCCCCCCCTGGGTGATCTCCATATAGGGGGGTGGGGGGAGGGGAGGGGGTGATTTTGGAGGGGGAGGGGGACTTTCGAAGGGAGACGGGGGGGGGGAGAGGGATTTTGGAGGGGGAAAGGGAAATCAGGTGTGAAAGGAATGAAAAGGAGGAAGTTTGGAGAAAGGGAAAAAATGAACGGTGGTAGGAAGAGAATGTAATACCTGTGTGTGTGTGTGTGTGTGTGTGTGTGTGTGTGTGTGTGTGTGTGTGTGTGTGTGTGTGTGTGTGTGTGTGTGTGTGTGTGTGTGTGTGTGTGTGTGTGTGTGTGTGTGTGTGTGTGTGAGAGAGAGAGAGAGAGAGAGAGAGAGAGGGGGGGGGAGAAGGATAAGGGAATTTACCGGGTGACTACGGCATTTATCACCCCGTCCCATCACCCCTCTCCCCTCATCTCCCCTTCCCCCGCCCCTCCAATTTCCAAGCCGAATCAGCCACACCCCTCCCCCCTCCCCCTCATCTCCCCACCTCTTCCTTCCCCCAACCTGTTAGGCTTTTCCTTCTCTCTCTGAATTTCCCCTCGTCCCCCACTACTCCCCTCCACCAAGCTCCATCCACTCCCCTCCTCCCCTCAATTCCCCCTACTCCTTCCCCCCCAACACCTACCAATTACTCCCCTTCTCTACCCCTTTCCCTTCCCCCTACACTTAGCCCTCTCCCCCTTCCCTCCCCTCTTTCCCTCGCCTCTCTACCGTTCCCTCCATTTCCCCTACCTTCAACCCCCTCCCTCTTCCCATTCTCTCTCATTCCCTCTACCTCACCCTTTTTCTCCACTCCACTTCCCCTTCCAACCACTCCCCTTTCCCCTCACCTCTCCTACCCACTCCCCCCATCCTTCGAACACCCAGCCCCTCCTCCTCTCCCCACCAGCCACCCCCCTCCCTCCCCACTTTCATATTAGGTTAGTGGAGGCAAGGAAACCAGTTTTTTTTACCATGCTATATGATTCTATAAACATTTATTGTAATAATCTTTTACCCAAATATAAATTTTACTAATAGTGCTACCATAAATATAACAACAGTCTCATTCTCTCTCTCTCTCTCTCTCATATATATATATATATATATATATATATATATATATGTGTGTGTGTGTGTGTGTGTGTGTGAATACTAGCATCGCATTGTAATATCGTGAGAGAGAGAGAGAGAGAGAGAGAGAGAGAGATAAGAGTGAGGGGAATCCAAATCTGTATGCGGGGAATGGGGTTTTCCAGACAGCAGCAGCATGCCAGGCCTCACAAACCGCCGTGCAATGTGCAGCAGCAGTGTAATGGCTGGGAAACACCCATAGTCAGCCTCCACCCATGTATAAATACGCAGCCATCACCAAGCCTTGCCACTCTGCTCTCCATTCACAACGATGGTACTACCTAGTGGTGACAAGAGACAGCTACAAAACTCTGCATCCTATCCAGTAAGTAACATCATCTTTTGAACACGCTTGAGGTTTCATTTTCGCGGGATTTATCTTGGAAAGATCATATTACGTCTCGTAATATCTGCTGCCAAGAGATTAAGAGTGGCTTCTTTACCTTCTTTACCCTTGCACAGCTGACTTTATACACGGATTTTATTCGCCCCTGTGTAGAGTACAACTCTCATGTGAGAGGAGGCTCCCCACATACAGCTTCTCCCAACACGGTGGAGTCAAAGGCTTTTCGTCTCATTAACTCTCCTCCTCTTACTGGCTTCTTTCAACCCCTGTCTCTTTTCTATCGCTACTTCAGTGGTCACTGCTCCTCTGAACTGTCTGCTTGCATCCCACCACCACTGCAGTGGGCACGTAGCACTCGTCTAGCAACAAACTCTCATCCTTTTTCTGTCTAACTTTCTAATGCAAGAGTTAAGTATGCAACAGGTCAACTCTAGAACTCTAGAAAATATCAAACGTAGTGTGTTCAGGCATCTCGAAATGAACGGATCTTGAATTTGACTTTTTTTTTTTTTTTTGTATTTTTTTTTTTTTTGGGGGGGGACAATCTTGCGGGTTTTTGGTCTTTGGTTCCTTCTTCCTTGCATAAAGAAAAAAAAATATGCACAACAAGTCTATCAAATACTTTTTGTTGGACACCTATACTTAAAACCATTACTTTCTTTCCATATATACAAGCTTCTCTACATCAAATTCTTCTCATACTTACAAATTTCGTAGTGCAGCTAAGAAGGACGGAACTTACCTGCAAGAAACAAAAAGGTATAATTAACCTTACTAATAATCCAGGGAAGAATACATCAATGGTAATGTTGCACTTGTGATATGGTTTTATTCTCAACAGAGCCGAATGACACACTCAGTTCTGCAAAAATGTGTGTGTGTGTGTGTGTGTGTGTGTGTGTGTGTGTGTGTTTCTGTCTCTGTGTATGTATGTATGTGTATGTTTGTTTCTTTGTGTGTGTGTGTGTGGGGGGGGGTTGTGTTTCTGTCTCTGTGTATGTATGTATGTGTATGTTTGCTTCTTTGTGTGTGTGTGTGTGTGTGTGTGTGTGTAAAGCTCACGTATGTTCGTTTCAGAATAAAACACCTTCAAAACACGACCTGCAATCCCTACAAACACTATCCAGCCATCCCGTAGGGTCGTACGGAAGTGCAAGGGGGAAAATTGGTTCCTTGCTTGAGTGAGGTCGTGGGGGTCGTGGGAAAAATAAGGGCAGGGTCGTTGTGGTCGTCTTGGTGTCGTAAGAAATAAAGAACGACCTAAAGAAATAAAAACGACCTAAACTCAACCTCAGATAACACACTAGGATAAAAACAGAGATACACAGATATATAGATAGATGGACAGGAAGATAGATAAACAGACAGGTAGACAGATAGATAGACAGACTGACAGATAGGCAGGTAGGCAGACAGACAGGTAGATAGATAGACAGATAGACTGACAGATAGGTAGGTAAACTGACAGACAGGTAGGTAGATAGACGGGTGGATAGATGGGCAGACAGATAGACAGATAGGTATTAAACTGACAGATAGATAGGTGGGTAGATACAGATAGGTAAAATAGTGTGGTGATGCGTGGAACAAAGCGCCTGAGCTGTCCCGATCGTGAAAGGGTTAACGGTGAGGCCAGTATTCTCGCCGGTTAAAGAAGCTCCCTAACACCTGTTCCTATGCGATTTATTTTGCCTATTACACCCTGCCATCCTCATTATGTGCTACCCAAATCCCTCTAATCCCACCACACTCTGCATCAATAACCCAGAACGCAATATTAACCAGACTGATCCAAAAAATAAATCGCTTGGGAGGAGGTGTTAGGGAGTCTCCTTACCCGACGAGAATTACTACTACCGGCTGAATAAAAACTGTCTGTCGTTAACTGATAAAAACTAGACTTACCCCGATCCTGAAGGGGTTAAAGATGAGGGAATTTTTAAGAGGCCTGTGAGTCTCTTGGATGAATAAGATCGCTTGAGGTGACATGGAAAAGAACACTCGCTTTATCTTTACCATCCAAGCGTTAAATCAGGTATCAGTACTTTTATTTATTTATTTATTTATTGGTGGTGTGGTGTGGTGTGGTGTGGTGGTGTGGTGTGGTGTGGTGTGGCGTAGTGTGGTGTGGCGTGGTGTGGTGTGGTGTGGTGTGGTGTGGTGTGGCGTGTTGGTGCTAGTGTGTATTTTTGGCGTCAATAATTATCCCTTTTAATTAGGTATCATAATTTTCCATTCCGAATTCCATCAGAGTTTTTATTCAATACGGATAGCCTTTTCTTACTATACTCCTTTCACCTTAACTTGGCTCAGATCTTCGCCCTTTTTCAGTTTATTTCACGTAGCTCTGTGGTAGAATAAGATTATACTGTGGTTCTCCAGGGCACTTCTTCGTGACTAGTATCATAATCTAGTAAGAGTTAGATAGACTACATTAACTTCTTCAGTAATAGAGGTTAAAGATGAAGAAAGTCCTTACTGAATCTAAGTTAGAGAGAGAGAGAGAGAGAGAGGGGGGGGAGGTAACTAGAGCGACATCCCTAATAATAGAGACAGTGAAGGTATGGACGCCATGGGGGAGACCGGGGAGAGGGGAGGGGGAGAAAAGGTAGGGGGGAGAAGAGGTAGGGGAAGGGGGAGAAGAGGTAGGGGAAGGGGGAGAAGAGGTTGGGGAGGGGGAGAAGAGGTAGGGGAAGGGGGAGATGAGGTAGGGGAAGGGGGAGATGAGGTAGGGGAGGGGGAGAAGAGGTAGGGGAGGGGGAGAAGAGGTAGGGGAAGGGGGAGAAGAGGTAGGGGAGGGGGAGAAGAGGTAGGGGAGGGGTGAGAAGAGGCAGAGAACACACGAAGGAAATGGAGAAGGCGAGGAGGGAAAGAAGAGGAGAGGTTACGGGTGGAAGAGGAAAAAATCAGATGAGGGGATGGAAAAGGAGTGAGGTGCGGTAGAGGAAGAGGGGAAAGAGATGAGAGGGAGGAAAGGGGGAGGGGGAGGAGGAAAAGAAAGGAAAGAGGGGGGGAAAGAGATGAGAGGGAGGAAAGGGGGAGGGGGAGGAGGAAAAGAAAGGAAAGAGGGGGGGTAAGAGATGGAAAAGGAGGAGGGAAGTAGGGAAAGGTTGAGGAAGAGGGAAAGAGATGGAGAAGAAGAATGAGAGAAGTGGGAAGAGGTTGGGGAAGAGGGGAAGAAATGGAGGAGGATGGGGAAGAGGGAAATATTCTGAGGGATAGCGAGGGGGAGAAGTATTGACCTAAACTATTTTCCCAGGCTAAGGTCAAGGGCTTTTATTGACGTCTGTTAAGAAGGTACGAAGCTGTTGACAAAGAATGACTATTAAGAAATGGTTTGGAAAAATTATGGATCTTGAAAAAAATAAAAATCAGAGCATAAAGAAAATGAGAAAATGGTTTAGAAAAATGATCACACAAAAAAAAAGGCATAAAACCGGAAATGGTTTTGGAAAATGACCTTTCTTTAAAAAATAATATAAAGAAAAAGCAAATGGTTTAGAAAAATTATGGATCTTACGGGAGAAAAATGATAGCATAAAAATTGGTTTCGAAAAGTGACGTATTGCGAAAAAATATATAGCAACAAAAATTAGTTTTGAAAATATAGAGATTTTTTTTGGGGGGTGGCAAAGAAAAAGAAAAGAAAAAAAATATAAAAGATCGAAGTTATAAAGAAGGAAGAAAGTGAGGGAGGAGGAGAGAGAAAGGAAAGTGAAGGAGATAATGAAGGAAGGAAATATGGACTGGAGGAAAGAATGGAGATATGGAGGAAAGAATGGAGATATGGAGGGTAGAACGGGGGTATGGGAGGGGAGAATGGAGATATGGAGGAAAGAATGGAGATATGGAGGGAAGAACGGGGGTATGGGAGGGGAGAATGGAGATATGGAAGAATGAAGGTTATGGGGAGGATAGAATGGAGCATGGGAGGGGAGAATGGGGGTGTGGGGAGGGAGAATGGGGGTATGGAAGGGGAGTATGGGAGGGGAGAATGGGAGTGAGAGGGGAGAATGGGAGTATAGAAGGGAGAATGGGAGTATGGGGAGGGAGAATGGGGGTAAATGGATTTGATAAAGGGTGAAGGGAAAGTGGGTGACGAATAAAAGGGGGAGGGAGACAGGAGGAGGGGGAGGGGGATGATGGGGAGAAAGAGGGGGAGACAAGGGAAGAGGGGAGGAAAAGAGAAAGGGGAGAGAGTGAAGAGGGAAAGGAAGGGGAGAGGGTGAAGAGGGAAAGGAGGGGGAGGGGGTGTAGAGGCGGGGATGAAGTGGGTCTAGGTGTGTGTGTGTGTGTGTGTGTGTGTGTGTGTGTGTGTGTGTGTGTGTGTGTGTGTGTGTGTGTGTGTGTGTGTGTGTGTGTGTGTGTGTGTGTGTGTGTGTGTGTGTGTGTGTGTGTGTGTGTGTGTGTTTTAGGCAGACAAGACGTAGAAAGTAAAGAGGAAATGAAAAGCTAGAAATAAAAAAGGTTGAAGTCAAGGTTGGGAGTGTGGCTGGAAAAAGACAAGAGATCCAGTCAGTCAATCACTTATCATTATCCGCGATCACCAGAGATACGGAGAGAAAGCTTCCTCTTATCAATACTATCAGGAATATCAGGCAGAGAGAAACACACGCTTCAGATTATTTTAACAATGTTGGTAATGGCGGGGAAAAATAGGAAAAAAAAAGAAAGAAAATGAGGTGAAGGGGCAGAGGTAGACTTTGTTAAATTTGAGATGAGTTTTTGTTCGTAATCTTGGAGGCAAAAAAAGGTGTCTGACAGGACGAACTTTCCTACTTAAGGTTGACAGAGCAATGGAAGGTCTCTCTCTCTCTCTCTCTCTCTCTCTCTCTCTCTCTCTCCATACACACTTCTTTGCCACATATCATCAATGCTGCTTATTGTCATCTTCATTCGTCTCTCTCTCTCTCCGTAATTAAACACAATTTTTACACCTCCACCTCCGCGATAAGCACATGCACAACACCGTCTCGCTAATTACGATGGAAGGTGTCATGACTGGGCAGAAAATAAACATAGAATGAAGAAGAACCTAAGGAAAAGAGAAATGAGGATAGCTATGGAAGAATGAGGTGGATAGGTAAGGAAGAGGAATAGAAGTGGACAGATATTGAAAAGGAAACGGAAGTGGACAGGTAAGGAATAGGAAAATGAGGTGGACAGGTAAAGAAATGGAGTGTGAGGTGGACAGGTAAAGAAAAAGTAAATGAGATGGACAGGTAGGGCAAAGGAAAATGAGGTGGACAGGTAAGGAAAAGGAAAGTGAGATGGACAAGTAAGGAAAAGGAAAATGAGATGGACAGGTAAGGAAAAGGAAAATGAGATGGACAGGTAAGGAATAGGAGGAATACAGGTTGACAGGTAAGGAATAGGAGGAATACAGGTTGACAGGTAAGGAATAGGAGGAATACAGGTGGACAAGTAAGAAATAGGAGGAATACAGGTGGACAGGTAAGAAATAGGAGGAATACAGGTGGACAGGTAAGGAATAGGAGGAATACAAGTGGACAGGTAAGAAATAGGAGGAATGCAGGCGGACAGGTAAGGAATAGGAGGAATATAGATGGACAGGTAAGGAGTAGGAGGAATACAAGTTGACATGTAAGGAATAGGAGGAATGGAGGCTGACGGGTAAAGAATAGGAGGAATGGAGGTTGACAGCTGAGGAATAGGAGGAATATAGATGGACAGGTAAGAAATAGGAGGAATATAGATGGACAGGTAAGGAATAGGAGGAATACAGGTGGACAGGTAAGGAACAGAAGGAAAGGGAGTGTTGTAGTGAAACAAGAGTATTCTGGAAGCTCACTAACACCTTTCCCTATGCGATTTATTTTATCACACCTTGCTGTTCTGTTGTTATATAAATCCTTCATACATTGCCGAACCCTAACAACGTACAATGGGATATTAACCAGTCACATCCCAAAATAAATCGCTAAGGAAGAGGTGTTAGGGAGCCTTCTTAAATAAAACGGGCCTAGGAGCAGCAGCAGATTTAGAAAAAGATGGCCACAAATAATTTTAATAAAGCGGATATTTTCGTCCTTTTGCAACTTATTTCCCGTAGCTCAGTGGCAGAATAAAACATCAGCATCCTTTCCACAGCACTTCTTCGTGACTAGCACCATACCAATAGGGTGTTAAGTGAAAATTAATGACAAGTATAGGACACCCACCTAATCTGGGATCTGTGTCTTTTTCGTAGCTTCTTTTCCGTAGCTCAGTGGCAGAATAAGACATCAGCATCCTTTCCACGGCACTTCCTCGTGACTAGCACCATATTCTAGAGTTAACTGGGGTAAATGATGTCCTTTACCAACCCCTCCACACACACACAATAACAAGAACGTATCCACTATCAATCACGGCCGCTGCCTCAACTAACACTAAAAAAAATAACCACAAAACAATTCACACACGAAAACAAAGCATTCGTGTACAGCTGCAGACAAAAATAACGCTCCACTTCTCGGTCGTACAACTGTGAAACTTTCCATAACATTCTGAAGAGTTAGATGGATTGCACTGGTATGTTTCGAAAGTTAATGTTCACTCTCATTTTTTATCATACTGAGGTGGATCGATATTCATGTCCGCGAGTGTATATCTATCATCTCTCACAGGAAGATACTCAGATTCTACGGGGAACTCTTGCTGATATTTTCTTCCTCCTCCTCCTCATCATCATCATCATTATCATCATCATTTTCATCGTCATAATCATCATCAATATGAAAAAGAGAAGTACGGCCAATTTCACGGGGAACTCTTGCTGATATTTTCTTCTTCCTCCTCCTCCTCCTCCTCCTCATCATCATCATCATCATCATCACCATCTTCTTCAATAGGCGCTACCCTTGTCCTGTTTCCGCTATCCTTGTCCTATTTTCCGACTCCTACCCAAATCCACTTAATAAAAATAGTGCCTACGTTTCTACAGTACAAACGACATCAAAAGTACGTCACTTCCTATTCTCTCTCAGTGTACTTAGAAAAATCAGACATCAAATCCGTAACATCTGACACTGATTGAGTTATTCAACTATGTACCCGTGTCATAATCCGTTCACTTTAACTTGGCTCAAATTTTCATCCTTTTGCAGCATATTTCACATAGCTCGGCGGCAGAAATACCATGGTTCGACATCCTTTCTATAGTACTTCTTCGTGACTAGCATCATATTCTAGTGTTAATCAAATGTTATAACTCAGCATTCTAGATGGAGGGAAGACAATTTTAGGCCAGGATGAAAGTGAACAGGTTACAGTCTTGATTCCTACGATGAGAGAGAGAGAGAGAGAGAGAGAGAGAGAGAGAGAGAGAGAGAGAGAGAGAGAGAGAGAGAGAGAGAGAGAATGGGTGATGATTAAAATGAAAGTGATGTAAATGGTGAAAAAAAAAAAAAAAAAAAAAAAAAAGGAAAGAGGAGAAAAAGGCGAAGGACAAGATTTAAAAAAAAAAAAGGCATAGAGAAAGACGAGGGGGAGGGGGAAGGGCGGCAGAAAAAGACGACCAAAAAAAAAAAGGGGGGGGGGAAGTGAAAGGAAAGGAAGCGTGTTAACCTTTCCGGCGATTACCATGCATTTTGGATTTTCATTTTGGCTCACCCCAGACGATTTCTTTCAACTGATACATACCTCTTAACACCCAAGGGATAGAATTTCATAGTCTAACCCTTTAAGCAGGAGAGAAACAGTAAAAGAATTATAAATATTTGTGTGTGTGTGTTAACAATGGTGAACGACGTGCGTGCAAGAATTATCGTGGCATAAGTTATTTAGTGTTGTAGGGAAGGTATATGGAAGAATTATTACAGACTAAAGTAGGAGTGATAACAGATGTCCTAGTGAGTGATGAACAGGGTGGCTTTAGGAGTTAATCTGCACGTTTTTAATTAGTTACTGAAATTCTCAGAGTATATCTATCTATAGCCAGACGCCTTAATCCCGTATGAGTTGGCCACAAACAAATCGCCTCCATGTCGCCCTGTCCCCTGCCATTTTGCTGTCTTTCCCCCAACTTACACACCCCTCTCTCATATACCTCTCTGCTCCATCTCATCCTCGGTCTCCCCCCCCCCTTTCATCTCACTTACATACACTCTTCTCATCAGTCTCACTCTCCATCCTATCCGTATGGCCAAACCACCTCAATGTATTTCTCCTAACGCTTTCTATTACATCCGCTTCCACATAACAACGCTCTTTCACCTCTACGTTTGTCTGTCTGTATCTCCATCTAAGTCCACATGCTCCTCCCAAATAACTCATTTCCACTGCTCTCACTCCTTGACTTGTATCCTTCCAACAAAGTCCAAGCTTCATTTCCATACGTTAGAGCGGGGATCACAATACTATCACGCAGCTTCTTTTTACTTCCACGATCCCTTCCCTGTTTCTTATCACTGCTTTCATGAACCAGCAATCTTTCTTCCTTGCTGTACCCTTTCAAGCACTTCATCCTCTAAACTTCCATCCTTACTTATCACACTACCCAAGTACTTAAATGCACTCACATATTCCATTTCCTCATCATCCAGCTTCATTGTACATCCAGTGACTTCATTTCTTACACACTCTCCCAAACTCATTCACCAAGCCTAGCAGTTCCCCTTCGTCTTCATATAACAAATACACTACCATCTGCAAACAAAAGAAGGGGACGTTTCCAAAAGCTGTCCTCTCTAATTAGGGCCGCTCCAACATCCACTGCCCTACCTTATATCTGTTTTACAATCCCATCCATATACAAATCGAACACCCATGGGGACATGACACATCCCTGTTTCAATCCAACATTCAGATAGAAAAATTCACTCAGTTCACCACACACACGCACTGCAGCCTTAGCGTCCTCATACATACTCTTCCCGGGATTCAACGTCCCATTTACTGCATATATTCTTAATACTTTCCACATTCCTTGTCTATCCTCTCTGCCATTATGTTTTCTCCAAATCCATGCAGGCAGCACATAACTTCTTTCCTTTCTCTATAAACTTCTCAAAGTGAACGGGGGAGAAAATGTTAAGAAAATAATGCTGGTTAGAGAGGTGGGCCAGGGGGAGGCACGAAATTTTGGAAAATGCGTTTATAGAGATAAAGAGATAACAGAGATAGACCTTTCCCCACCCACCGGTACCTCTTATCAAGCGGACTGGAAAATTGGGGGGAAAATTATCTTGCACTATTAAAACTGGCAGATGCAAATTGGAAAACATAATATATACTTGGGGAAAGGATTGGCGGTGAATATAAAGGTGAGTGGAGGCAGGAAGAGAAAGTGGGGAGGAAGGATGGAAGAGGGGAATTAGAGGAAGATGGAGAGGAGGAGAGAAAAAGAGGGAGAGAAAAGGAATGACGGAAGAGAGAACGAGGTAGGAGAGAAGAGAGGCATATGGGGTCGGGGGGAGGAGAGAAAAGCGGGAGGGATGGAGAAGGAAAGAGGATGGAAGAAAGGATAGGGGAGGACAGACTAGAGGGACAAGGAGAGGAAAAGGAAGGGAAAAACACGGATGGGAACAGAGAGTAAAAGGGAGGAGAAGGAAAATGGAACACTGGAATATGCTGAAAAACAGGAGAGAATCAGAGAGAATAAAAAGAATGGAAAAGAAAATGGGGCATGGAGACGGGAAGAAGGGAAAAGAGAAGAAGGAAACGAAGGAAAAGGGAAGAGAAAAAGGGAGGGAAGAGGAAAGCAAGAGGGCACACCGGACCAAGGAAGGTGTGAGGGAGAGGGAAGGCAAGAGGGAGAGGAAGAAGAAAAGGAAAGGAAAAGGAAGAAAATTAAAGGAAATGGTAAGGAATGAAGACGGAAGAGGAAAAGGAAAGGGGTAGGACAGCAGAGACAGAGATGGAGAGAAAGAGAGGACAAGGCGGTAAATGGAGGAGGAGGAGGAAGGGAGAAGAAGACGAAGGAAGGGAGAAGAAGAAAGGGAAAGAAAAAGTGAGAGGACAGAGAGGAGATAGAAACAAAGAAGAGGGGGAGGAAAGACCAGAGAGAGAGAGAGAGAGAGAGAGAGAGAGAGAGAGAGAGAGAGAGAAAGGAGACACATGCCGACTACCAAAATAGTTGTTTTCCCTCCCTGTCAGCATGGAATCATATTCATAAAAATTCTTAACCAATTTTTCGATAAGGAAGTCGCCAAAGAAGTTACATAATCCCATGAACAATTTCCCTTTTTCCTTTTTCAATCTATTATTCACTCTAAGCTGACCGTGGATTGTCTGGAAGCTGTACAAGACTGAGTTTAAAAAAAAAAATCTTAAACTGAAGCTTATAGAATGTTTGTGAATACGGTACCAGCTTACCTGTCTGCCTGCCTTTCTCCTCATTACCCCCCCCCCAAGCCCCACCACCACCACATCCACCACGCTTCACCACATCCACACTCCACCACACTTACATCCACATCACCTCCACCACCACCATGCTTCACCACCACCACATTCCACCACATCCACATCATCTCCACATTCCACCACACTCACATAATCACCACACATCCACATCACCTCCACCACCATACTACATCACCACCTCACTCCACCACACCCTCATCACCAACACATTCCACCAAATCCACATCACCAAAACACACACAACCACATCCACATCACCTCCACACAACCACTCCTACAGCCACAACACTCAGCGCCAATCATCATCATCATCATCATCACCACCATCAGCACTGTCGTCATCATCATCATCATCATCACCACCATCATAGTAAACTTAGCACTAGTTATCCATGACAGTACTAGTTATCATCATCATCATCATCACCACCATCATCATCATCATCATCATCATCATTTTCATCAACAAAAACATTAATGTCATCATCATCATTAACAACGTCACCACCCAATACACATCATCATCATCATCGAATACACTCAACATTCCCTCCAAAGTCTCTCTCTCTCTCTCTCTCTCTCTCTCTCTCTCTCATTTAAATTAATAGGCCCACCGCAAAAATTTAAGTACGATCATTCTTTAACCCCCCCCTCTCTCTCTCTCTTACACACACACACACACACACACACACACACACACACACACACACACATCCATAAACGTCCAAACAAGCCGCTATTTCCGCCTAGACTCGTTTCGCCTGTGCATCGAGTGTGAGGCTCCCAGAAAGTACCTGGTGTGGCTAGCGTTTGAGCCTCGTTTGCACACCTGAAGCATCCCAATTTAATACAATAAAGCCAGGTGTAAATTTTAACAGGGTGATGATTAAGAGTTTGTGGGTCGATCGATTGGAGGGTGCTGGTGGAGGGAAGGGGGGGAGGACGGGAGGGATGGAGGAGATGTGGAGGGAAGGGGGGGGAAGGGAGGGATGGAGGAGATGTGGAGGGAAGGGGGGGGACGGGAGGGATGGAGGAGATGTGGAGGGAAGGGGAGGGGACGGGAGGGATGGAGGAGATGTGGAGGGAAGGGGGGGGACGAGAGGGATGGAGGAGATGTGGAGGGAAGGGGATGGGGGGGCAGGAGGGATGAAGGGGATGGGGGGGCAGGAGGGATGGGGGGGCAGGAGGGATGAAGGAGATGTGGAGAGAAGGTGGGAAAAGGGGGGGGGGAGAGAAACAGGAGGGACGAGGGAGATGTGGAGGGAAGGAGAGGGAACTGGGGAGGGGGGAGAAAAAGGTGGAGGTGGAAGGAAAGGGAAGGGAGAAAGACAGGAGGGAGGAAGGATAGAAAGGTGCAGATGGAGGATGGGAAGGAGGGAGGAGGAAAGGAGGGGAGACAGGAGAGATGAAGGATATGTGGAGGGAAGGATAGGGAACTGGGGGGGGGGGAGAAAAAGGTGGAGGTGAAGGGAGAGAAAGGGAAGGGAGAAAAAAAGGAGGGAGGAGGGATGGAAAAGTGCAAAGATGAAGGATGGAAGGGATGAAGGTGGGAAGGGGGGAAGACAGGAGGGATGAAGGAGATGTGGAGGGAAGGAGAGGGAACTGAGGGAGACTGAAGGAGGAGTGAAAGATGGAGGTGGAAGGAGAGAAAGGGAAGGGAGAGAGACAGGAGGGAGGAGGGGTGGAAAAGTGCAAAGCCGGAGGGAGGGAGGTGAGATGAACAGACAGACGGAGGGAGGGAAAAGGGAGGGGAAAGGAAGGTGGAGAAGAGAAGGAAAGGAGAGCCATATGAAGAGAAAAGGTAAGTAAAGTGAATGGAGAGAGGAAGGAGAGAAGGAAGGAAAGAAGTAAGAAAGGAGAGGTGAGGCAGACGAAAAGAAACGGTAAGAAAAGTGAATGGAGTGAGGAAGGAAAAGATGGAAGGAAGGAAGGAAGGGTGGAAGGGTGGAAGGAAGGAAGGAAGGAAAGATGGAAGGGAGGAAGGATGAAGGTACAAGAGAAATAAAATGTGTCTTCCTGGTTACAATCTCAGGGGGTCCAATTTAACACAATCACGGCAGGTAATAATTTAAAGCAGGGCGATGATTAAGACTTCCTGCTGGATCGATGCGAAGGGAGAGAGAGGGAGAGAATGGAGGGAGAGGGAGAGAAAATTGGTAAGTAAGGAAAGATTGAAGGAAAGGTGTAGGTTTGAAAGGAGGGAGGAAGAAAAGCCAAGAAAGAGGGGGGAGGAAGGGAAAGGAAAGCAAGACGGAGAGGAAAGAGGGTAGGAAAATTGCACTGTGTGTGTGTGTGTGTGTGTGTGTGTGTGTGTGTGTGTGTGTGTGTGTGTGTGTGAGAGAGAGAGAGAGAGAGAGAGAGAGAGAGAGATAAGACTTGGAAGACCCATATTTACGTTTTCTGAAGGATGCCAATTTTATGTACTAAAACTTGATATAAATTTGAACCAAGATTATAATTATGACTTTCTGGATGATCGACTTGGAGGAGACGAAGATGGAGGACGAGGAGGTAAAGTGGATGTGGAGGGACGGAAAGGTGGAGGAGTGGAAGGTGAGGAGAAGTAGGTGGAAGATGGAAAGAGAAGTGGAATCGACAGGGAGAGAGGAGGAGGAAGTGGAATGTAAAGAGAAAGGTGTAAGTGGAGGGCGGAGAGGTGTAGGGATGAAAGGTGTGGGTGGAGGGATGAAAGGTGTCGGTGGAGGGATGAAAGGTGTCGGTGGAGGGATGAAAGGTGTAGGTGGAAGGAGGAAAGGCGTAGGTGGAGGGATGAAAGGTGTGGGTGTAGGGATGAAAGGTGTAGGTGGAGGGATGAAAGGTGTAGGTGGAGGGATGAAAGGTGTGGGTGGAGGGATGAAAGGTGTAGGTGGAGGGATGAAAGGTGTGGGTGGAGGGATGAAAGGTGTGGGTGGAGGGATGAAAGGTGTGGGTGGAGGGATGAAAGGTGTAGGTGGAGGGAGGAAAGGTGTACATGACAGGTAGTACAAGGGAATGGAAAAGATAAATGTAAGGAAAAACAAGAGATGCGGAGGAGAGATAGGAGGAAAGTAGAGAACTGTGATACAGGGAAAGAAGAGGTGAGAGCAAAGAGGGTGAGGTGTGTGGGGGAAGATATAAGAAAAAATGAAGGTAAAAGTGAATATGTGGAGAGAAGGAGAGAGAGAAAAAAGTGGGGGGGGGGGGCAGAGGTGGAGGGGAATGGAAAGGAATGACAAAAAACAGAGAAAAGGTTACGTGCATGAAGAGAGAGAGAGAGAGAGAGAGAGAGAGAGAGAGAGAGAGAGAGAGAGAGAGAGAGAGAGAGAGTGAGTGAGAGGGAGGGGCCGGGAGGAGGCTGAGAGATTGTATCAAATGGAGGTGAGACACGTGCGGGGGGGGGGGGGGAGAAATTGAGGGAGGGAGAGGGGAAGGGGCATGGGAGGGAGAAGGGGTGAGGTATAAGAGAGAGAGGGGGTGGGGTATACGAGAGAGAGGGGGAGGGGTATACGAGGGAAAGGGGGAGGGGTATACGAGGGAGAGAGGGAGGGGTGTATGAAGGAGGGGGAGGGGTATACGAGGGAGGGGGAGGCACAGAAGAGAGAGGAAGGGTGGGGAAAACACGTAATAGCAGGGAGAAGGGGGAGCAGCATCAGGGTGGGGGCATCACAGGGAGGGAGGGGAGGGGAGAGAGTCACAGCAGAAGAAGGGGGAGACGGAAAGGGACGAGTATCAGATGGGAGGATGGGGAGAGCAAATCAGAGGGAAGGGGAGGGGAGGAGAGGGAAGCATATGACAGTAAGACAGGGGGGCACAAAAGTAGTAAGCAAGGTACAGCATGTTAAAAATAATCTTACATGAAAGAGAAAGGATGAAAAAGAAGACATTGAATGAGATGACAGGAATGTGAGATGGAAAATTATTTGCTAAGACTGGACGGAGACACAAAGGCAGCTCATGAACAGCAACAAGGGGGAAATTAGGGAATCTATGGGTACGAGGAAGAGAAGAGGGAGAGGACGAGAGAGGCGAGAGGGGGGAGAAAGTGGGAGGAATGAAGTAGGAGGAGGAGTGAAAATAAGAGGGAGGGAAGAGGGAGAGGACGAAATCGAAGGGAGACAAGAAGGGAGAGGGGAGAGAGAGTGAGAGGGAGGAGGACAGGGAGATGGAAAGTGAATATGAGAGCACTAAAAGGAAGGAAAGGCAAGGAGAAGGAACAAGTGACAAGAATAAATAAGATCCATATAACGAAAAAAAATATATAGAAAAAATAAGAAAACCAAGCAGAAATATGTAAACCCAGAAGATGAAAAAGGAAGAATCAAAGGCTGAATGTCAGAAATATAAAAGATAATGGAAAATAAACCGCAGAAAAAAAAAAATGAATGGCTGGTAAGATGAAAAGCGAAAATCAGGGAAAGAAAAAAAAAAGATAAACTGAAATAAGTGGAGAGAGAGAGAGAGAGAGAGAGAGAGAGAGAGAGAGAGAGAGAGAGAGAAACGTGGCGTGTTTCTAAATAAGGAGGTACCAAAACCGATTCTCTCTCTCTCTCTCTCTCTCTCTCTCTCTCTCAGCAGTCTTAGCAGGCACGAAGCAGGTCACAGGCAAGGCGGAACTGGCCGGTAGATGGGGATGCAGTAGCTGAGTAGAAAGGTAAGTAGGTGGAATGGTAGGTCAGGCTGGGATGTGTAGGTATGACATTAAGTAGGTAGGTGGGTAAGTAGGTAGGAAAGTAGGTAGGTAGGGATATAAGTGGACAGGGCAGTAGGTAGGGAGATAGGCAGGTAGGAAAGTAGTTAGGTAAATAGGTAGGCAGTTAGGTAGGTAGGTAGGTAGGTAGGCAGAAAGTAAGGAAGGCAGGAAGGCAGGTCGGAAGGTATAGCAAGGAGGAAAGAAAAAGAAAGGAAGAAACAAAAGGAGAGAAGAAAGAAAGAAAGAAAGGCATGAAGGAAGGAGGGATGGTGTGTAGGTAGGTAGGCAGGTAGGTAAGCAGGTAATTAGGTAAGTAAATAAGTAGGTAGGTAAGGTAGGTGGGTAGGTAGGTAGGTAGGCAGTCAGGCAGGCAGGAAGCACGGTATTAGCTAGGTAGGTAAGTAGAAAATTAGACGTGTGGGTAGGCAACCAGGTAAGCTGATAGGTAGGTAGGTATGTAGTTGGGCGGGTAGATTGGCTGGCAGGTTGGGTGAGATGAGATGGTGTAAGTACGGTAGGTGAATGTTAGAAGCATGCAGGAAGGTAAGTACGTAGGTCGGTAGGTGGGTAGGTGGGTAGGCAGCTAAATGAAGATAGACATATATAAATAGAAAGGTAGGTCGGTAGGCAGGTAGAGAGGTAGGTAGGTAGGTAGGTAGACACGACTGAATTGGAGGAGGAGGAGGAAGAGGAAAAAGAGGAGAATAGAATGGGGAGGGAAAGACAGAGTAGGGAAAGGAAGAGGAAAGAAGGGGAAGAGAAAAGGAAGGGCGAGGTGAAGGGAAGGGGGAGAGAATAGAGAGGAAAGTAAGGTAGAAATGAGGGAAGGTGAGAGCAAAAAGGTAGAGAGAAAGGAAGGAGGGGGAGGGGGGAAATGACTACCTGTACACCTGAGACTGCAGGTAAAATGTTAACACCTGGTTAGCCTACAAGGAGGGGACGGGAGGGGGGAGAGAAAGGAAGGGGATGGAGACGAGAGAGAGAGAGAGAGAGAGAGAGAGAGAGAGAGAGAGAGAGAATGTTCAGACCTGGTTGGAGTACAGGAAGGGAAGGGGGAAGAGAAAGGAAGGTAATGGAGGCGAGAGAGAGAGAGAGAAAGAGGGATGGTGTAGGAGAAGGAGGGGAATAAAGACAGAGGTGGGGGAAGGGGGGGAAATGAGAAAGGAATGGGGGAGAATGAGAGGGGGGAGACGGGAGAGTGAAAGGAACGGAGGGGGGGAGAAAGAACGAGACGGTGGGACGGGGGGCTGAGAAGAATGAGGGGTGGGGGAAGTGAAAGAGAGAGGCGGACATCGGAGAGGGAAAATAGAATGCAAGTGGGCGAAAAGAGTGAGAGAGAGAGAGAGAAAGAGAGAGAGAGAGAGGGGGGGGGGGGCAGAGATGGTCAGAGGTGAAGATATGAAGTCAAGGGAAGGGAAACAAGGAAGGTGAGACTGGAGAGAGAGAGAGAGAGAGAAAGAGAGAGAGAGAGAGAAAATCAAGAAAGGGGAAGTAGAGGTGGGGAGGGAGGAGATGGGAGAAGAAGGGGACTGGGGACGGAGGGGGAGGGGGATGGAAGGTGGGGAGGAGAGTACTGGAAGGGGAAGTACACAGGAGTACAAAGAATAAGTACACACGAGAGTAGGTCCGCTGGCTAATAAATTACTTGCTGGTGTACGAGTAATTTCAGTATGGAGAACTGACAGAGAAGAGGGAAGGGAGGAAGGAATGGAGGGAGGGAAAGAGGGAGATGCTGAAAGGACGTATAGGAAGGGGAGAGAAACAGGGGTTGTGGGAGGGGCAGGGGGAGACGAAAGGGGGGGGGAGAAATTGGGGAGAAGTACACCACACACCTCTAACAAATTTTCCGTTTCACCCGCTGTCTCATTCCACTAACCAGCCTGTTAAAAAAATAAAAATAAAAAGGGAGGGGGGAGGAAGAAGGGGAGAGAGTGAGAAAGGAGCCTGGAGGGGAGGGGAAGAGTTGCTGGGGTGAGGGGGAGAAGGGGGGAGACAGGAGGTGAGGGGAGGGAGAAGGGAGGGAGGGGTTTTATTATCGGCACACATTTTTATCCAGCAACACTCCATCACACATGCAAATAAACCAGACATGCGCCAGACCCACGTACTTGGCCAGCTGGGGGGAGGGGAGAGAGGGCAGAGGGGGAGGCAGCGGGAGGAGGCAAAGGTAGGAAGTGAGGCAGGAGGGGTGAAAGGGAGAGGGAGGAAAGGTAGGAGGCAGGGATCAGGGATGAATAGAACTATGAAGTGAGACTGGAAGGATGAGAAGAATTAGGAAAAGTTAAGTGAGGAGAGGCAAGAAGTGAGTCAGGAGAGGTGTGGGGAGGTATGGAGTGAGGCAGAGGGGTAAGGAGAGGTGGGGAGTGAGGCAGAGGGGTGTGGAGAGGTGGGGAGTGAGGCAGAGGGGTGTGGAGAGGTGGGGAGTGAGGCAGAGGGGTGAAGAGAAGTAGGGTGTGAGACAGGAGGGTGAGGAGAGGTAGGGAGTGAGGCAAGAGGGGTGAGGAGAGACAGGGCATGAGGCAGAGGGGTGTGGCGAGGTAGGGAATAAGGCATGAGGGGTGAGGTAGGAAGAGATGGTGAAGCAAGGCAGGGAAGGCAGGAAGACAAGAAGGTAACATGGAATGAAGTGGTGAACAAAAGGACTAAGGTAAGCACAGTAAGGCAGGAAAGAAGGTAATTACTGAGGATAGACAGGTGAGACAAAAAAGGGAGACGGGAAACAGCAAGACAATTCGATAACATATGCTAGGATTGAGGTAAGAACGATTAGGATGGAGTAGGTAAGCACAGTGAAGCAAGGACGGAGGAAGTAAGGAAGAAAGGCACGGTGATGTAAAAACGAGAGCAAAGCACGAAAGAAGATAGCAAGTGAAGCAGAGGGACAGTGAAGTAAAGACTGGGGGAGGAAAGAAAGTTTTGTAGAAAAAAAAAAAAAAAGAGACAGACTAGGCAGGAATTGAAACCATGACGCCATGAATGAGGTCATGTAGGGTCAGGCTGGGTGGGGTCACGTAGGGTCAGGCTGGGTGGGGCCATGAAGGGTCAGGCTGGGTGGGGTCATGTAGGGTCAGGCTGGGTGGGTGGGGTCATGTAGGCTCCGGCTGGGTGGGTGGGGTCATGTAGGGTCAGGCTGGGTGGGTGGGGTCATGTAGGGTCAGGCTGGGTGGGTGGGGTCATGTAGGGTCAGGCTGGGTGGGTGGGGTCATGTAGGGTCAGGCTGGGTGGGTGGGGTCATGTAGGGTCAGGCTGGGTGGGTGGGGTCATGTAGGGTCAGGCTGGGTGGGTGGGGTCATGTAGGGTCAGGCTGGGTGGGTGGGGTCATGTAGGGTCAGGCTGGGTGGGTGGGGTCATGTAGGGTCAGGCTGGGTGGGTGGGGTCATGTAGGGTCAGGCTGGGTGGGTGGGGTCATGTAGGGTCAGGCTGGGTGGGTGGGGTCATGTAGGGTCAGGCTGGGTGGGTGGGGTCATGTAGGGTCAGGCTGGGTGGGTGGGGTCATGTAGGGTCAGGCTGGGTGGGTGGGGTCATGTAGGGTCAGGCTGGGTGGGTGGGGTCATGTAGGGTCAGGCTGGGTGGGTGGGGTCATGTAGGGTCAGGCTGGGTGGGTGGGGTCATGTTGGGTCAGGCTGGGTGGGTGGGGTCATGTAGGGTCAGGCTGGGTGGGTGGGGTCATGTAGGGTCAGGCTGGGTGGGTGGGGTCATGTAGGGTCAGGCTGGGTGGGGTCATGTAGGGTCGGGGCGGGTGGGGTCATGTAAGGTCAGGATGGGGGAGTAGACACAGAAGGCAGTCCATCATCAACACTCCTTTTACTTCAACTTGGCCTAAACTTGCAGTCTCTCCACCTGGGACTCAGTTACATGATTACAACCAGAACATGATGCTAGTCACGATGAAGTGCTATGGATAGGATGTGGAGCTGTTGCGTTACCTTTTTCTGCCACTGAGCTACGTGAAATAAACTGCAAAAGGACGAATATCTGGGCCAAGTTCACGGAAAATGAGTACAAAGAAAACAGTAAGACAGGAAATGACACAAAGGAAATGAGAACAGGGATATTATGTGTGACGCATGTAAGGTTTCGACAAGGTGAAGGCATGGAAGACTCTCTGTTACCTTTTTATTTATTTTTTCTTGGAGGGAACAATCTTGCGGGGTTCTGGCCTTGGGTTCCTTCTTCCTTGCAAAAAAAAAATAGCAAAGAGGTACTGAGGAAGAAACTAAACGATAAAAAATGAGGAAGGAGGGAAGTATGGAAGAATGAAATGGCAGGGGAGGAAAAAGATCAAGGAAAGAAGCAATAATTAAGGAATTATAATGAAGGAATTATGGGGATTATAAGGAAGGAAGGAAGGATAAGTGAAGGAGATAAAGTTAAGGACAGGCATGGAAGGAGGTGGTGAAGGAAGATCAGGGAGGAAAGGAGCAGAGAAAGGAAGGAATATTAGGCACAAGAGGGGCAACATAATTTAATGAGAGAGAGAGAAAGAGAGAGAGAGAGAGAGAGAGAGAGAGAGAGAGAGAGAGAGAGACGGGGGGGAGGGTAAAGATGTAAAAACTTTGGGAAGGTCAGGGAGGGTGAAGCGAAGGACAGGGAGTAAGAAGGGTGAAAGTGAGGGTGTGGAAAGGGTCAGGGTGAAGCAGGGAGAGTGTGAGGATGGTCAGGGTGTGTGAAGCAAGGAAAGTGTGAGGAGGGTCAGGGAGAAGTAGAAAGAGTGAGGGAGTGAGAAAGGGGTGGGGCCCAGAACAGATAAAACACACACACACACACACACACACACACACACACACACACACACACACACACACACAGGTGGGCCTCAGGTTGGGGGTTTTCCAGATGTGGTTTTCCCCAATGGTAGTGGTGGTGTGGTCGCTCGCTCACTCTCGCACTATCTCTATCCACTGGCCTTGCTCACTCCCTCACTATTCATTCACCCTGTTCACTTTCGCTTGCTTGCTTGAATTTTCCTACTTGCATTCTGTTCTTCTTTCTTTCATTCACTCCCTTCATCTTCCTCCCCCCCCCTCACGCCATTCTCTCTCTCTCTCTCTCTCTCTCTCTCTCTCTCTCTCTCTCTCTCTCTCCCTCCCTCTTTCTCCTCTTCAATCCCATTTCTCCCATTCATTCCCTTCATCTCCTTCCCCTTTACGCCACCCATTCGTCTCTCTCTCTCTCTCTCTCTCTCTCTCTAACTCCTCCAGTGTCGTCTTTCCTAATCTACTCGCCTTCAGCCTGCAGTCCACTGGGTTCAGTTTCACATGAACCTGGGTCTACCAAATTATACATGAAAACTGCCATCCCTCCATCTTGAATGCTGAGATATAACAACAGATTAACACTAGAATACGATGCTAGTCACGAAGAAGTGCTACAGGAAAGGATGTATTTGCCACAGCATTATCTTTTGCCATCGAGCTACGTGAAAGAAGCTAAGGATGAAGATTTAGACCAAGTTATTGTGAATAAACTATATATATATATTTACTCTTGCTATCACCTCACCTGCTGGGGAGGGGCACCTGGACCTCCACCCTTTCTCTCCACCTCCACCACCTCACTCCCATGCACTATTTTTTTTTATATTTTTCAACACCGAAGCACATGATACAGTGCGATTTATCCAACATACACTCAAACAACTAAACTACTGTATCATAATCAATATCCTGTCTCCGAGTTTTTTATTTTTATTTTATTTTTTTGGACTAGAGAAGATTTGCGTAATAGTCTTTGAAGATTTGATTACTACTACACAGGTGAAATGAACGCAATAGACAGGCGTGTGTGTGTGTGTGTGTGTGTGTGTGTGTGTGTGTGTGTGTGTGTGTGTGTGTGTGTGTGTAAAACTCGAGTAACAACATATAAACTACAAGTCTTCATACTGTGTGTGTGTGTGTGTGTGTGTGTGTGTGTGTGTGTGTGCAGGATATTCGAGTAGCAGTATAAAAACTACAGGTCTGTGTGTGTGTGTGTGTGTGTGTGTGTGTGTGTGTAAATTCGAGTAACAATATAAACTACACGTCTTCATCGTGTGTGTGTGTGTGTGTGTGTGTGTGTGTGTGTGTGTGTGTGTGTGTGTGTGTGTGTGTGTGTGTGTAAATTCGAGTAACAATATAAACTACACGTCTTCATCGTGTGTGTGTGTGTGTGTGTGTGTGTGTGTGTGTGTAAATTCGAGTAACAATATAAACTACACGTCTTCATCGTGTGTGTGTGTGTGTGTGTGTGTGTGTGTGTGTGTGTGTGTGTGTGTGTGTGTGTGTGTGTGTGTGTGTGTGTGTGTGTGTGTGTGTGTGTGTGTGTGTGTGTGTGTAAATTCGAGTAACAATATAAACTACACGTCTTCATCGTGTGTGTGTGTGTGTGTGTGTGTGTGTGTGTGTGTGTGTGTGTGTGTGTGTGTGTGTGTGTGTAAATTCGAGTAACAATATAAACTACACGTCTTCATCGTGTGTGTGTGTGTGTGTGTGTGTGTGTGTGTGTGTGTGTGTGTGTGTGTGTGTGTGTGTGTGTGTGTGTGTGTGTGTGTGTGTGTAGGATATTCAAGTAACAACATAAACTACACGTCTTTCATCTCAGCTTGGCCCAGATTTATACAATTTTGCAGCTAACTCTTACCCCAGTGGTTAATATGGGCAATGCTACGGCTCTACATCCATTTCAGAGCACTTCTTCGTGACTAGCGTCATATTCTAGTGTTGCTCTATACTTACACCTCAACATTCAGGATGGAGTGTCGGCAATTTACGGCAAAGTCAACGTAAAATCAGCAGAGTCAGGACATTACAAGACACAAGTGTCGGAAAACTGACTTGGTGTGATAGGTTTAGATTTACGTGAGCACCATTCCTCTCTTTCTTCGGCTTTGCAGGAAACAGGAGTAACTACATTTGGTCCATAAATTGCAGTGTCACGCGGTGGTATGAGCTAGTCACCACCACACCGCAGCGCACCACAGCAAAAAACCACGCTACAGCACACCACCCTCCCTACCTCACCACAGCCACCACCACGAAAGCAGGGAACGAAGAGGAGAAGCAGGGATAAGGCTGGAGAGGGGCAGAGGACCAGAAGAGGCAGAGGGACAGCCGGAGAGGCAGAGGAACAGCCGGAGAGGCAGAGGAACAGTAGGAGAGGCAGAGGAACAGCAGGAGAGGCACAGGAACAGCAGATGAGGCAGAGGAACGGCAGGAGAGGACAGGAACAGTAGGAGAGGCACAGGAACAGCAGGAGAGGCACAGGAACAGCAGGAGAGGCACAGGAACAGCAGAAGAGGCAGTGGAACAGCAGGAGAGGCACAGGAACGGCAGGAGAGGCACAGGAACGGCAGGAGAGGCAGACGAACAGCAGGAGAGGCACAGGAACAGCAGGAGAGGCAGACGAACAGCAGGAAAGGCACAGGAACAGCAGGAGAGGCACAGGAACGACAGAAGAGGCAGAGGAACTGCAGGAGAGGCACAGGAACAACAGGAGAAGCAGAGGAACAGCAAAAGAGGCAGAGGAACTGCAGGAAAGGAGCAGAGGAACAGCAGAAGAGGTGCAAGAACAACAGGAGAGGCACAGGACCAGCAGGAAACAAGCAGACGAACACTAAAGACCCACAAAATCAGCTGTCATTTGTAGTGCTGGGGTGTGGTAAGGGAGGAAGCGTGGATATTGATGGTGAGGGTGGATGGAATTGATGGTGAGGGTGGATGGAATTGATGGTGAGGGTGGATGGAAGTGACTGTGAGGGTGGATGGAATTAATTGTGAGGGTGCGTGGAAATGGACTGTGAGGTGGAAATGAATTGTGGGTGTGAGTGGAAATTGATTGTGAGGTGGAAATTGACTGTGAGGGTGCGTGGAAATTAACTCAGGTGGAAATTGACTGTGAGGGAGCGTAGAAATTAACTGTGAGGTGGAAATTGTCTGAGGTGGAAATGGACTGTGAAGGTGCGTGGAAATTGACTGTGAGGTGGAAACTGACTGTGAGGGAGCGTAGAAATTAACTGTAAGGTGGAAATTGACTGAGGTGGAAATGGACAGTGAGGGTGCGTGGAAAGTGACTGTGATGGTGCATGGAAACTGACTGTGTGACTGTGATGAATGAAGCACCATTCCTGCCACTCCCCCACCGTTTATAGTGTGTTTCGTCACCATACTGAGAGAGGGTAAGCATGGACAGGGTGAGGCGAGAGAAAGGCAGGGTGAGGCAAAGGCCAGGCAAAGGAAAGGCAGGGTAAGGCAGAGACCAGGCAAAGGAAAGGCAGGGTAAGGCAGAAACCAGGCAAAGGAAAGGCAGGGTAAGGCAGAGACAAGGCAAAGGAAAGTCAGGGTGAGGCAGAGACCAGGCAAGGGAAAGGCAAGGTAAGGCACAGACCAGGCAAGGGAAAGGCAGGGTACGGCAGAGACCAGGCAAAGGAAAGTCAGGGTAAGGCACAGACCAGGCAAGGGAAAGGCAGGGTACGGCAGAGACCAGGCAAAGGAAAGGCAGGGTAAGGCAGAGACCAGGCAAAGGAAAGGCAGGGTAAGGCAGAGACAAGGCAATGGAAAGGCAGGGTACGGCAGAGACCAGGCAAAGGAAAGGCAGGGTAAGGCAGAGACCAGGCAAAGGAAAGGCAGGGTAAGGCTGAGACCAAGCAAGGGAAAGGCAGGGTAAGGCAGAGACCAGGCAAAGGAAAGGCCGGGTAACGCAGAGACAAGGCAGAAGAAATACAGGGTAAGGCAGAGACCAGGAAAGGGAAAATGGAGGGGGGAAAAAAATCGACCCATTAGAGAGAGGTGGGGGGGGGAAGAATGTGAGAGGAAAGAGGGGTTGGGTGGGATGGGGAGGAAAGGAAGGGAGAGAAAAAGACAGTGAGGGAGGGGGAGGGAAGTGGGAGGGGGAGGGAAGTGGGAGGGGGAGGGAAGTGGGAGGGGGAGGGAAGTGGGAGGGGGAGGGGTAAGTGAGTAAAAGGAGGCTGTGACATTTCTCCCTCAACACCTCTCTCTCCCTCTCTCTCCACCCCCCCTTCCTCCCCATCTTCTCTTTATCCTTTGCTCCCATAACATCAACTCATTCTTTAAGCTCCCTACCTCATTTTAACACCCTATTTCTTCCCCCCCAAACACATCCTCCTTCCCTCCTACCCACACCTCCTCTCATCTTTCCCTCCCCACAATTTCAGCATCTTCATTTCCCCTCACCTCTCCCTCCTTTCAACCTCGCCTTCCCCCCCCTTCCCCCCCTCTCTCATCATCATCATCATCATCATCATTTTACCTGTATCGTTTCCTTCCAAGTTTCCATTTACCTCGCGACATTTTTTCCTATCCCTCTGTCCTCTCCTACCTTCCCCCTCCCCTTCATAACCCCCACTACCCAACCCTTCCCCCAACTTCACCCTCCCTTGCTAACATCCACTACCCACCTACCCCCTCACCTCCCCCTACTGACCACCACCAGCAACCCCTACCCCCACCTCACTTCCTCCAATCACCCCTTAACCTCCCCCTCCTCTATTAACCCCCCACAGGCCATCCCTCCCCCTACACACTCCCCTCCGTCCACTCCTTCAACCTCCCCTCTAGAAACTTCCATAAACCACCCTTCCCCAATCTCCCCCTCCCTTACCAAACCCCACAACCCATCCCCTACACCCTCCCCTACTTCCATTCCAAACTCCCCTCTACAGACCCCCACAAACCACCCTCCTCAATCTCCCCCTCCCTTTCTAACTCTGTAACCCCTCCCCCCACTTCAACTCCCCCCCACCCTCTCTCTCCCCCCCACAACTTTCATTTCGCGACCTGTTGGAGCATTTCACCCCTACACATTGTCTCTTTTGGGGAATAATGACCTAAGCACCTGTGACAGAAGCAAGGCCTACAGATAAGCAGGTAAGAAGATTGTGTGTGTGTGTGTGTGTGTGTGTGTGTGTGTGTGTGTGTGTGTGTGTGTGTGTGTGAGAGAGAGAGAGAGAGAGAGAGAGAGAGAGAGAGATGGGGGAGGAGGGGATACAGAATGGAATGCGCAGACTGAGCCAGAAAAATAAATAAATATAAAGCTAGAAAACACACAGAGCGCATACCTCCGCCAATGCCATTACAGTATCCGGATCAGGGTCCGGATCAGCCCCAAAATATAATCAATTCTTTCCTGGCCCATGGCCCACCCTTTCAAAAAAAATTCATTGAAATTCACTGCCGTGTGGAAACACAAACATACTGATAAACACAGGTAAATACATAACCTCCTCCAACTTCGTCGGCGGAGATATAATTAAAGCATGGAAAGAGGAATAGGAACTGAAATAATGAAGAAGAGGAAAAGGAAAAAAGGCGTAAAAAAGGGGCAAGGAGGTAGGCCAAAAATGGAAAAAGAAAAAATGGAAAAAAAAAGTAATAATAATGGAAGAGGGAAAAAATATGAAGGGAGACGGGCAAGGGGGAAGGCGAGATGAACAGGACCGAGGAGGGAAAGACAGAACAGAAGGCAGAGAAATGATGGGAAAACAAACAAAGAGTAATGAGAAAGGAAGACAGGAAGCAGAAGAGGAAAATGGGAGGAACATAAGGAAGAAAAAAAAAGACATGAGAAAAATGAGGAGGGGATGAAGAATGGAAGCTAGGAAGGTGAAGGGACGAGAGGAGAGAGAAGAGGAAAGAAACAAGTAGGAAGTGAGATGTAAGGAGAATGAGAAACAGCATGAGATGGATGAAAGATAGGAAACAGAGAAGTCGTGGTGGTGGTGGTGGTGGTGGTGGTGGTGGTGGTGGTGGTGGAGGAGGAGGAGGAGGATTTCGCAGTGTCCCCTTTCCTCGCTAAGGGCTAAGGCGTTGCCCCTGGGTATAGGACTTAGGTTTTGGAGCGTGTAGCACTTCATGATCGGACGCCCTTCCTGATGTCTACCATTGACCCTTAGGTGGACTCGAACCTCCGACCCTTCAGTCAGAGCGCTCTAACCCACTGAGCCAAGGCTGCTACAACCAGCTAGGTGACAGGGGAGAACCACCTCTCCCAGCAGGGCAACTTACCTGAGCGCGGCGCGAACTCACGACTCTTGGGTTTCGAGTCAGGCGCTCTACCACTAGGCCACCATGCCCCCGAAAGATATAAGTATAAAATCGAAGAAATAAGGAAGAATAAGTAGTAACAGTAACCAAGAACTTGAAGAACTGGGAACTGGGTACTGGAACTCAAAAGAACGGGAGCTAAGAGCTGGAAGGACAGGGGACTGAGGACTGGGAGAACTTGGTCTAGAAACCTGTGAACTGGGTATTGTGGAATATGAACTGGAAGAACCGGGGACTGGGAAGATTGGAAACTAAGGACTGGGAACTGGAAGGAACCTGAAGCGAGGCAGCTGTCAACTGGATACTGAGAACCGGGGACCGAGGACTGATGAAGCGGGGGCTTTGAGGGGACCGAAGAGAAGGCTGGAGACTGGAAACAATGAACTGGGACCTGAAAAACCGTGAACTGGGGACGCTGTTAACTGGGTGCTGGTGACCGGGGACCGAGAACTGGAAGGAGGGGGGACTGGAGGGTATGGAGGGGAGGGGGGGAGATGTGGGGGATTGAGGGGGAGGGGAGGAGGGGGACTAGGAGAGGGGATGAGGTCTGGTGAATAAAAATGTGAGATGTGAGAGGAGTGTAAACAAGGCCATATTAGGCACAGTTGCTACACAGACGCGGATGTTTGCTCAGCTGCGGAGGAGACAGGCAGGCAGGCACGGCAGGGTAAGGTAAGCAGACACGGCAGGGTAAGGTAAGCAGACACGGCAGGGTAGGGTAAGCAGCACGGCAGGGTAGGTGCGGTAGGGATGTAGTTGGCAGGCAGGAGATAAGTGGGACAGGGAGCTTAAGGGACAGGTACAAGACTCACAACAGAACAAGGCAGGGAGATAAGTAGGTAGGGAGGGCAAGGTAGGAAAGTAAGAACGTAGGCATGACAGGGAGGTAGACAAGAAGAGAGGCGAGGAAGGGAAACTGGTTGGTACGCAATGAAGGAACTCAAAGACACAACAGGCAGGCAGCCATGAAGGTGCGGTGTAGCCAAGAAAGTTTAAAGCCCGTAGGATGCAAGGTTAAGAACGACTGACATAGGACGAGGAGGTAGGCAGAAAGGCACGGCAAAGACAGGCACATGTGTTCGAGGCAAGAAAGATGACTGGCAAGGAAAATGGGTTAGAATGAACGCCTACCAAGTGCACGAGGATGACTGAGGCAGGCAACCAATTTTTCCCCAAGTCTCAATCTTTCCTCATCAAGGACGGAGGGTACAAGAAGGTGCAATGAGAAAAGAGAGCATTGATCCTATATCTTTCTCCTTTTTCCTCCTCCTCCTCCTCTCTTCCTCTTCTTCCTCCCCCACCCTCCTCTTCCTCCTCCTCCTCATCATCATCACCACCATCACCATCATCATCATCATCTTCCTCCTCCTCCACCCTGTTCTAGTGACCTTCAAGCAGTAGTTTCCCCCAATTTGATATCTCCTGCCATTTTCCTATATCAACACAAACTTCATGACAAAACCAACATTTGTACACAACTGCAAATGCTCTGTTGCCTTAACAAATTGACAGGCAAGGATTTTCCCACTCCCTAACTTTCTCACGGTCGGCACAACTCTACTATTCCATTTCACGCTGAGGCCAGACGATTTTATTCAGCTGGGTGAGTCACGAGAAGCCTTAGAGTAAATAAACGTCACTACTAACCCTCCCACGCTCGAGACAACCCCTGTGCTCTAAGCCACACGCAGCCAGACGATTTTATTCAGCTGGGTGAGTCACAGGAAGCCTTTGAAAGTAAATAAACCTCACTACTAACCCTCCCATGCTTGAGACAACTCCTGTACTCTATGCCAGATGAGGCCAGACGATTTTCTTCAACTGAGTCCGTCAATGGAGCCTGAGTTTATAAAATCGTCTGGCGTTGGCTGCAATAAAATCCCTCAATGATAAAACACCAATAAAAGATCTCGTCTGCCCAGAATCTTGTGGGTAAATAAAACAATACTCAAACGGCGCATCCTTCCCACAGCACTTCTTCGTGACTATCATCAAATCTTGGTACTGATCTTCTGCCACAGCTCAAGACAGATGGTAATTCTGCGCCTAATTAAAATGAATGGGGTATACAGTGAGTTAACTTTTGATTATATTTAAAGTGAGTTTACATAGGGCTAATTTAACGTATTTATTAAAGTAAACTAGGTATACACAGGGCGAATTTCTCACATTAATTAAAGCAGAGTTTACATAGTTAATTTATATTGATTAAAGTGAATAGAGTATGCATAGAGTTAATTTTTATCTACCTACCTATCTATTGCCAGACGCCTAATCCCGTAAGGGGTTTATTTCTCTTATTTATTAAAGGCATTATAGCTTTTATAGACCTAATTTCCCATATTAATTAAAGAAGTTTACACAGAGTTAATTTATCATATTTATTAAAAGGATTAGAGTTAACACAGAGCTAATTTTCCTTATATTTCCAGGGGTTAGGCGTGAATAAGGCGAAGAAGAAAGGAAGAGGGTCAACAGCATCTAAGATCTAGCTGAGACTCTTGGCCGGAAGTATGGACAAGACGCGCAAGAAAAGCAAAACAAGAACCAAGACAACAACGACCTCAACACCAAACACAAGCCAGTCCGTCCTAGGATGAGGAAGGGCACCATACGCCATCGCCCCTTCAAGACTACGAGCCGGTAAGCGAAAGGCGGTACGCTAGAACAAACCCACACACGGTAAAAAACGGGCGGTAGAGAGGGGTCCCGCACCGTATGGTCTTTCGTATTTATTTCTTCTACCTTAAGATGATTTTTACGATCCTAAGACAAGGGGTTAAGATCAATTTTGGGCTATGCAACGAAAAATCCTCGCTCACCTGTAGTCCTTTTACACCAACTTGGCCCAGCTTTCCACCCTCAACCAGCTAATTTCACAAAAGTTCATTGATAGAAGACAGTACAATAGCTCTACATTCACGGCACTTCTTCGTGACTAGCATCATACCCTAGCGTAAATTTATCCTTACAACTCAGCATTCAAGATGGAGAGAGAGAGAGGAATTTTAGGCCAAGTTAGTGTGTGTTTCAGATGGTTTCGATATTTTCAGATGGTTTCGATTTTTTCAGATGGTTTCGATATTTTCAGATGGTTTCGATTTTTTCAGATGGTTTCGATATTTTCAGATGGTTTCGATTTTTTCAGATGGTTTCGATTTTTTCAGATGGTTTCGATTTTTTCAGATGGTTTTGATTCTTCCCTCGTGTATTCGTCACACTCTGGGAAGATATTTTTGTCTCTGTCTGTAGGTCACCGGATTTAAGGGGTCAGACTCTTAATTGCCAAGGTCAGACTCTTAGTTGTCAGGGGTCAGACTCTAAATTGTCAAAGATCAGACTCTTAATTGCCAAGGTCAGACTCTTAATTGCCAAGGTCAGACTCTTAATTACCAAGGTCAGACTCTTAATTACCAAGGTCAGACTCTTAATTGCCACCTACAGACACACCTCTCGTTGTGAAAGAAATAACAACAACAATACAATCTAAAGTTACGATGAATCCCTATAGTAACGTAAGATTTATTTTAGTTACGAGCGATTCCCTAAAGCAACGTAAGATTTATTTTAGTTACGAGCGATTCCCTAAAGCAACGTAAGATTTATTTTAGTTACGAGCGATTCCCTAAAGCAACGTAAGATTTATTTTAGTTACGAGCGATTCCCTAAAGCAACGTAAGATTTATTTTAGTTACGAGCGATTCCCTAAAGCAACGTAAGATTTATTTTAGTTACGAGCGATTCCTAAAGCAACGTAAGATTTATTTTAGTTACGAGCGATTCCCTAAAGCAACGTAAGATTTATTTTAGTTACGAGCGATTCCCTAAAGCAACGTAAGATTTATTTTAGTTACGAGCGATTCCCTAAAGCAACGTAAGATTTATTTTAGTTACGAGCGATTCCCTAAAGCAACGTAAGATTTATTTTAGTTACGAGCGATTCCCTAAAGCAACGTAAGATTTATTTTAGTTACGAGCGATTCCCTTTCGTAAGATCTATTTCTGCAGGACAAACCAGCAACAAGAAATATTATGTTGCTCCTTTTCTTGTTCCTAAAAATAAATAAATAAATAATTAAAATAATAAAAAGGTCTTAAGTTACGAGATACAATTTATCGTAAGTTCGTTCGTAAATCCAAGACGCAAAATCTACTACCACAGCATCACCACAATAGCCAGTAGCACAACCACAATTACCACACCTACCACAACTCACTACCGCAACTACCAAGATCATAAAACAGCCGCAATTACCAACATGACCACAACTACCACCACCATACACGACCTCACGAACCACCGTAACCACAACTACCACCACTCACTACCACAACTACCAACATCCAAAAACACTAAAGCCACAAGTACCACCACGACCACCATCAACCACAATTCCAAACACCAAAATACCTCTACCACAAATACCACAAGAAAAACAACTACCATCATCAACCACTACTACTACTACCAGCATCAACCAAAACTACCACTACTACCACCAACAACAACCACAACAACCACCACCACCACCAATCACCACAACTACCACCACCATCAACCACAACAACTACCACCACCATCAACCACAACAACTACCACCACCATCAACCACAACAACTACCACCACCACCAATCACCACAACTACCACCACCATCAACCACAACAAGTACCACCACCATTAACCACAACTACCACCACCCTCCACCACAACTACCACAACTGTACCAACACCACAGAGCCAGGTCATTGTAAGGGGCACAATTACAGCCGTTCAGATGGCCGGATTAGTGGGTAACGGGGTAGGTAGGGTAGGAAGTGCCTTGTCATGCCCCTACACTCCACATACCGGTAGGGTAGGGTAGGGTAGGGTAGGGTAGGGTAGGGTAGGGTAGGGTAGGGTAGGGTAGGGTAGGGTTGGGTGGGGTGGGGTGCGGTGGGGTAAGGTAGGGATTGGTAGAGTATGGTAGGGAAGAAGGGAAGGGAAGGGAAGGGGAGGGGAGGGGAGGGGAGGGGAGGGAAGGGAAGGGAAGGGAAGGGTTGGGTAGGGAAGGGAAGGGAAGGGAAGGGAAGGGAAGGGAAGGGAGGGGAATGGAAGGAAAGAGTAGGGTACGGTACGGTACGGTAGGGCAGGGCAGGGCAGGGCAGGGTGGGGTAGGGTGGGGTGCGGTGGGGTAAGGTAAGGTAAGGTAGGGTAGGGCAGGGTAGTCACAGAAGGAATGGGTATGGTAGGGTAGGGTAGGGTGAGGTGAGACGAAATGGGGCGTTGGTAGGGTGAAGGAGTAGGTAAGGTGAAGAAGTGAGCAGGCCAGAGAGCAGCAGGTAGGAGGCAGCAGGTAAAATACAGGTTAATTACAGGTAAATACAAAAATAGGTAAGGTATGAGGGAAACTGGGTATAGAAGCAGGCAGAGTAAACCGTAAAAGGCACGGAAATTTGGAGAGCATATTAGTCACCACAGAAAAATAAATCGCTGCAGAAAAGATGAATAGGATATAGAGATACTGGAAATGCACAGAGAAATGAGTATAAAGCTTCTGGAAATGATTCATGGGACAGAAAAGAGGGTGTGACACAAGGAAGTGGTTATGAGAGAGACTTTGGTAAGACATGGAAAAAATATATATAATAATGGTATGTTGGAGAGAGAGAGAGAGAGAGAGAGAGAGAGAGGGGGGGGGGTAAAATAAGGTAGGGAAAATGGAATATCACACACACACAAAAAAAAAAAAAACTGCTATTAAAAGGATGTATAGCCTTCGTACTGTCCTCTTTAACACCGAAATATGATGCTAGTCACGAAGAAGTGCTATGGAAAGGAGGGAGAAGCGCACTACCGTCTAACACCCGAATATGATACTAGTCACGAAGAAGTGCTATGGAAAGGAAGAAGAATCGCACTATCGTCTAATTACCCAAATATGATGCTAGTCACGAAGAAGTGCTACTGAAAACGAATTATAATACGTTACACCATTATACCACACAAATACCACTTACGGTCACACCACTACGCTATAAAAACTACTGGTATTAGGCCGTCCTCTGGTATTTTTTTAATCCAGTAACTTTCTCACAAACACCACTACCATTAACACCACTCTTTCAATATCCCCAAAATACACCACCAACACCGCTAACACCACACCACCCCTGCTAACACCACACCATCACCACTAACACCTTAACACCGCTAACACCACAACACCACTTACAGCTACACCAGTATTAACACCACCCTTTAAGTATCTCCAAAAAACACCACCAACACCAGCACCACTAACACCATTACACCGCTAACACCACATCACTACACCTACACCACACACGAATCACAGCCAATCACACCATCACTAATAATACCACCACAAACGTCACAGCACAACCATAACACCATCAAACCCCCACCACACCACCGCCAATACCACATCACCAGTAACACCAGAACTATTAAATCACAACAAAATCACACCACCAATCATACCAGCGCACAAATACTAAAAGCCTTACTGCACCATTAACACCACAACAACAGCATTAACACCAACACAACACCAATTAACACCATCACTGCATAACCACCATACACACCATCACTACCAGCCACCACAAACACCACAACACCAATTAACACCATCACTGCATAACCACCATACACACCATCACTACCAGCCGCCACAAACACCACAACACCACCACAAACACCACAACACCACCACAACACCATCACAACACCACTTACACCATCTGTCACGTGAATCAGTAATGGTGTAATCTTGGCTCGCTCACACCGGAACACTGGGGGTGTGATGGTATTTCTCTCTCCCTCTCTCTCTCTCTCTCTCTGAGCTTTCTTACTTTGCCTCAGTAACGTTTTCCTCAATTCTCCCTACCTTATTTCACCCTCCCCCCCCTCTCTCTCTCTCTCTCTCACACACACACACACACACACACACACACACACACACACAAAGCTTGTTCACTCCCAACTTTCCATTCTTGCTTCACTAACTTTTTCCTCCATTCTCTCTCTCTCTCTCTCTCTCTCACCTTTACATATCACCTTCACTTCCCATTAAAATAGCACATAACACATAAAGAAGCACCAAACAGCACACAGCACACAAACACAGCACTAAACACGCAAGGAATCTACCGGTCGAACCTATAGGGCAGTTCTTCACATGAGGTCGATGGGTCTGCTTGGCCAGGAGGACCGTGGTTAAGCGCCCAAAATGACTACGAAAACAACCTATTCATTTTTTTTTTTTTTTCACCTCTCCTCCCCATCCCTCTCTCACGGTTACGAATCTCTCTCTCTCTCTCTCTCTCCTCTTCCTGCCCACTCCTCTCTGTCCTACTTCCTTCCTGCTCTCGTTTCTCATGTCCCTATCCCCTTCACTCCTTTCCCTCCCCCCTCCCTCTATCCCCACACGCCCAGACAGGGAGGAGGAGGAGAAGGAAAAGAAGTAGAAGAAAATAGAAATGGAGGAGGAGGAGGAGAATGAAAAGAAGTAGAAGAAAAAGGGACGAGAAGGAGGAGGAGGAGGAGGAGGAGGAGGAGGAGGAGCCTTAAAGGAAATGACTATTCACTTTGATCCCCCACCCCAACGAGGCGGCCAGGCGAGTCAAATCATCCACACGCCAGCCCAGTCCTTCTCCCTGACCACCAACTCAATAAAAGGAACAAGGAACGAAGAAAAGGTACAAGAAATGAAGAAAAGGAACGGGGAATGAAGAAAAGGAACAAGGAATCAAGAAAGGGAACAAGGAATGAAGAAAAAGAACGAGGAATGAAGAAAAGGAACGAGGAATTAAGAAAAGGTACAAGGAACGAAGAAAAGGTACAAGAAATGAAGAAAGGGAACAAGGAATGAAGAAAAGGCACAAGGAACGAAGAAAAGGTACAAGGAATGAAGAAAAGGTACGAGGAATTAAGAAAAGGTACAAGGAATTAAGAAAAGGTACGAGGAATTAAGAAAAGGTACGAGGAATTAAGAAAAGGTACGAGGAATTAAGAAAAGGTACGAGGAATTAAGAAAAGGTACGAGGAATTAAGAAAAGGTACGAGGAATTAAGAAAAGGTACAAGGAATGAAGACAAGGAACGAGGAATGAAGAAAAGGTACAAGGAACGAAGAATAGGTACACGGAATTAAGACAAGGGAACAAGGAATGAAGACAAGGAAAGAGGACTGAAGGAAAGAGTACCAGTCTCCCAAGAAACTGATCTTAAAATAATCTTAGAAAAATATGTTATCTTTTTTGTAACCGAGAGTAGGGATAGATGGATAGATAGCTCGATCGACACAGATACAGACTGATATATAGATGGATAGATAGATAGATATACAGCTGGATGGAAAGATAATGTTGATAGATAAATAGATAGGGTGATAGGATATATAAACAGGATGACACACTGTTGGGTGAAAAATATCCAGTCTCCCTGGAAAACGGGTATAGAGAGAGAGAGGGAGAGATAGATCGATCGATAGACTGATATGGATAGATAGATACTGTACAGACAAACAGGTAGGCAGGTAGGTAAATAAAGACAGACAAACATACATATACTGATGGACAGACGAACAGACAGACAGAAAGATATACACAGACTCATAAAGACAGATTGACAGACAGACACACAGCTACAGTCAGATAAATAGATAAACAAATAGAGAGTTTAAAGGATGGAGTGAAATTACCCAAACGCCGCCTGGGGGGGGGGGACAAGGACGGAAAATTATAAGTGTCCCCAGGAAAGAAAAAAATACAAGAAAATGGAAAGTGAAAAAAAAAAAAAGAAGGAAGGAATGACTACCGAGAGAGAGAGAGAGAGAGAGAGGTGGGAGCGTTGACCCCCCTAGGTGACGTGTTTTATAGCCATCTTCCTTCAATCTCAAGACGATTTAAATCACCTGGGCAGACTCACTCTCGTCATGCAGGGGTTAAGGGAGTTCTCAGTTTAACCACTAGTCGGAAATTTTTACAAAGGCACACTATTAACTTCTGAAATTAAGAATAACATGAAGTACAATCAATATCGAAACTCGTGTCCCTTCTCCTGCTTCTTTTGGTGGTGGCGAACGTCATCCACTCACCTGATGTAGTGCTGCCAACTTTTTTCAACTATATCATGCTTTTTCTGTGTCTGCCCTCCTCTCTTCCTATTTCTCCCATCTTTCCTGTCACTTTTTATTACTCTTCTTTCCTTTCAGGCGGCTTTACATTGAGTGACAAGCCTAATGGTTTTCTGTAAGCCAGGAAACCATTTACAAAGGTGGGTGGTTCCCATATAACCAACCCATACGTGTTCCTTACGTGTGAGCAAGTGGATTGGCGGAGGGTTTGTGCCCCTTCCGTAAAAAAAAAAAAAAAAAAAAAAAAAAAAAAAAAAAAACGAAGACAAACGACCACCCCTTTTGAGATTATGGCGTCTGGCTATAGACAGATAAATACATACATAGAATCCATAGCAACTGAGACTATAATGTGACCAAATAAAGTTATCAGAGAAGGATACTCCGAATTCAAGAGACCGATTTTTAAAACTCTATGGAATGAAAAGCAGCAGAAGCAACAGTAGTTTTGGTGGCGACTGTACATCAAGTCGACTAATACTGTTTGAGTTATTTTATTAGTAACAAATCGGACACCTGTATCCCGGTGTGTGGATTTTATTTTTTATTTGTTTCTCCTTCCTCTGTTCATCTTGTTAAACACACACACACACACACACACACACACACACACACACACACACACACACATACAACACCAGCTTCTCGAGTCTCGGGTGTAATAATCTTCCCTGGAGTGTTTACAGCGGGTACGAGTAGGTGAAGGGATAATGGAAGCCAGGACCATTTTTTTTTTTTTTTTTTTTTTACAGAAGACGAAGAGAAAAAGAAAAAAACATTAAGTAAAAAAGGAAATCCACAGACCAGATGCATGAAAAAGCGGGCAAAAATTGGTGTCTGGTTGGCCTCCGCTCAACACGAATTTGTGAAACGAGATAAACAAACCACTGGAGGATTATGTTGACTGGGAGAGAGAGGTTAAAGTCTGAAGTGTTTATTTCCTACATATCAGGCGACACAGAACCCATCTTCAGAGAGTATGGGTTCTGCTAAGTCCGAAAAGTCTGAGACATTAAGAATTCAAGCTCTAACCTGTCGCTCTCCCAACCAATCTTTCCACTTCTCGCAAGGGATCATCTACATTACAGGATCAACTTGAAGAAAATGATGCCTGGGTTCACACACCTAGGTCAAGAGCACCGCCTATGAAGACAAAATGAAAGGCAGACGAAAGAAGCAGAAAAACAGAAAAGTAAAAGAACGAAAAAGGAGATAAAAGCAGTCTGCGAAAAAATAATGATAAAATAGTGGGTAAGCGATAAAATAATTGAGAATAAGGAGAGGCGGGAGAACTTTTTTATTAGTTTGAATAATTGAGAATAAGGAGAGGCGGGAGATTTTTTTTATTAGTTTCCGCTTAACAAAGAAAATGGGAGAGGGCAATCAAACCTTAGACGCAACTAAATACCACGATAAACAATTTCCAAATACATTTTTTGAAGTTTGTCACCTTTGAAAGACGGAAGAGAGAAAAGGGAAATGAAAGTATATATAAGGAAGAACACTGGGCGAAGGAAGAAATGAATGAAGTGGATAAAAATGAAGGAAAGGGGGGAAAAATAATAAAGACAGTCTTCCAAAGAGTGTTCACCTCGCAGTGGGTAAATGATAAGATGAAGGAAGAGGAAACACGAAGAGGCGAGCGAAACTGATGTTAGATTAGTTTCCGCTCAACAAAGAAAACATGAGAGAGAGAGAGAGAGAGAGAGAGCGCACAAACGAGAATATTTGTCCTTTCCATCCGACGATTCGTCTCTCTCTCTCTCTCTCTCTCTCTCTCACACACACACACACCAATTTTACATAGCTATTAGGAGATATTTCGAAAAAGAGGGGTCAGATTTACCCATCAAGCACTCCACAATTACAGACATCCTCTAAGAATATTAGCATCATCTGGAAGTGGCAGGAAGAAAACACTATCTGATTCGACGAGTTAAGCAGGGGGATAATAACATACTGGAAGAGAACACATGAAAAAGTGAGCGAATTTGATGATGGGTTAGTTTCCGCTCCATAAAGAAAACGTGAATGGTGGAGAAAACGAATTGTAAACACATCCACACGTTCCAGGCATGAGTTAAAATTATATCTGAAAACCGGATGATGCAAGGGATAAAGATGTACACAACTGAAGAAAGAAGGGGACGACAGAAGAAAGAAGGAAATGATACAAGAAAGAAGAGGATAGAAGAAAAAAAAATGAGAGAAATGGATTAATCAGACACAATGAGATGAGAATGAACGTGAAGATAAAATATAAATATACAAAGGTATTTCCAGACTTCTTCATAATTTATCAGGTAACGGTGGAATATGGAAGAGAGACAGTGATAAAGCAAGCGAAATTAAAGTTTGATTAGTTCCCACAAAAAAAAGTAAGACAAAAGAGGAGGAAAAGAAAGTCAATTTGGGATGACTGATCAAAAGCGTGGAACAGGTTCATTACGCGTCCCAATCACGCAGTTAAAATTGTCGGTTTGGAAGCACAAGGTGGGAAAAAAAGGGAAAGGTAGGAAAAATCGACTTACGTACATAAATAAATAAATAAATAAATAAATAACCCGGAAATAGTATGACGACAGCCTTTCAATCAAGCAAAAAAGACAAAAAAAGTTATTTGTTTTGAAGGACGGAGAACTAAAGAGAGATAGTAAAAACAAAAAAATCTTCCTCCCTCAGCCGAAGTAAATCGTCTGATACAAGGGTGAATCTATACTCCTTTCACCTTAACCTGGCCCGGATTTTTGTCCCGTTGCAGCTTATTTCACGTAGCTCAGTGGCAGAACAAGGCAGTACAGTGACTCTATCATCCTTTCCATGGCACTTCTTCGTGACTGGCACCGTATTCTAGCGTTAATACCACGGCAAAGCTTGGTATTCAGGACGGAGAGAGGGGTATTTCAGGCCAAGTTAGAGTAAAACGGGAATGGTCTCCTGAATTTGGCTCTTGTTACCTTGCTTTTTATTTCTTCTTGGAGGGGACAGTAGGCGAATTTCTGGCCTTTGGTTCCTTCTTCTTTACATAATAAAAAATAAATAAAATATACGTAAGAGCATCCATAATAGCAAAAGGGTTTAACCAAATGTCTCCTTGATTCTCTCTCTCTCTCTCTCTCTCTCAGGTAAACAAAAAAGCCCGGTCTTAGCCTTAAAATAACTGCATATGATAAAAATTAAGTACGTCCATGGAGTTTGTAATATTCTAACTGCTAGGACTAACTGCTGAGACTAACTGTTAGGACTAACTGCTAGGACTAACTGCTGAGACTAACTACTGGGACTAACTGCTGGGACTAACTACTGGGACTAACTGCTAGGACTAACTGCTGAGACTGCTGGGAGTAACTGCTGGGACTAACTACTGGGACTAACTGCTGGGACTAAACAGGTTCATGGAGTCTGTAATATTTTAACTGCTGAGGAAAATCGTCTTCTGTCCGCCTGAATAGGACACGTAATTGGGTGGAGAACACACACACACACACAAAAAAAAATATATATATATATATATATATATATATAAATAGAGAGAGAGAGAGAGAGAGAGAGAGAGTTAATAATGGATGAGGGAGGCCAATGGGGTCTTATCCCTCTGACAGCTAAGACTGAGGAAGGGAGGGGGAGAAGGAGAGGGGGAGTAAGGGGAACGGGAAGGGAGTGGGAAGAATAAAGTAGGGGATACTAGGAAGCAAGACGACGGATGGAAGAGGGGAGAGAAGGGAGAGGGGAGGAGAGAAGGGGTGAGGGGAGAAGAGAAGGGGTGAGGGGAGGAGAGAAGGGGTGAGGGAAGGAGAAAAAGGTAGAGGAGAGAAGTGGAGACGAGAGGAGGGGAGAGAAGGGGAAAGAAGCGATGGGAAGAGGAGAGGAGAGGCGAAAAGGCAAGGAGAAAGGATGAGAGGGGGACATGAAGGAACGGAGAGGGAAGGGGAGGGAAAAGGAAACGAAAGAAGGACGAAAGGAGAGGAAGACAAGAAAGATGAGGACGAGACGGATGTAGGAAGGGGAGGGGATATGAATGGGGAAGGAAGTAGAAGCATGAGGAATGGAAGGAAGGGAAGGAAAGGGGAAGGGGAGGGAAAGAGAAGAGAAGAAGGAAAGGGAGGGGGGGGAGAGAGATGAAGGGGGCAGGTCCGAAGAGGGAAGGGGAGGGGAATGAGTCAGTGATGGACAGCTGTGAAGGGGTAACCAGATAACCACACCAGGCAGAAGTAAAAAGGAAAGCAAATAATATGAGAATTCCCTGGATACACTGTTGATCGTTCTCTTCCCTGTTTTATTTCCTTGTTTTATGGACACTACATCACCTTATTACATGTGGTGAGAAATGATGATGATGATGATGACGACGATGACGATGAAAATAATGATGATGATGATGATGATAAGGAGAAGGAAAACGATGATGATGATAATGATGATGATGAAAATAATAATGATGGTGATGATGATGTAAGGATGTCTATTCCATGAGTTTAGAGGAAGAACAGCAAAGCATGGAGGAGGGAGGGAAGAAGGGTAAAGGTGAGTGAAAGCATGCAGGTAGAAGGGAAAAAAAAAACAAAGGAGGAAGGGGGAACGAGCTAAGAGGAGAAAGACACGAAGGAGGGAGGGAGAGAAAGGATGACAAGGTAATGATAAAAGGAGGGAGGAAAGGGAGGAGGAATATGGAGAGGGAGAACAGAGAGGGAAGAAAGGGTGTTGAGAGAAGGAAGACAGCATCATGGTGGAGGGGGAACTTAATAAAGAAAAAAAGAAAAGAAAAAAATAAAATGGAGAGGGGCTTGAGAGGACTGCAATGGGTAAACTCAAGCCACTGAAAGGGTGGATGATGGATGGCTTTGCGGCAGCTGGTAGGAGAGAGAGAGAGAGAGAGAGAGAGAGAGAGAGAGAGAGAGAGACAGAGAGAGAGAGACAGACAGACAGACAGACAGAGAGACAGAGAGAGAGGACGAGTGAGAAAGAGATGAGGGTAGAACGAGGGAAAATGGAGAGGAAAGACGGAAGAGAGCTGGAAAGGAATGGTAACAAAAAGGAGAGAGCTGAAAGAGAGGAGAGAGAGTAATAATTGGTGGGGAAACGAAGAAAGGGAGAAAGAGAAAAGGAGAGGCAGGAGAGGGGAGAGACGAGAGGAAGAGAAGGGGAACAGGAAAGAGGAAATGGGAGGGAGATGAGGGAAGAAGAGAGGAGAAATAAATAGTGGAATCAATGTCAAAACAGAATAACATTTTGCTCAAGTAATTAAAATGGCACACACACACACACACACACACATGAGGGAGGGAGGCACAGCAGGTGATGGAAAGGTTGTAGCACTGAGAGAGAGAGAGAGAGAGAGAGAGAGAGAGAGAGAGAGAGGAGGGCCTACCGCGGGCTGCCGTCAAACCAGCCGTCCAATCTTGTGGAAGAAAAATGGAAGTAAAAAAAGAGAGAGGTGGCAGCTGCGGCCTGGAAGAACGCCACCACGCCCTCCCTCACCACACCACACCATCCCTCACCACACCCTCCCTCACACCACACCACACTCCTCCTCAACACACCACGCCCTCCCTCACCACACCACACAACACCCTCCCTCACACCACACTCCTCACCACAACACACCCTCCCTCCCTCCCTCACCACACCACACCACATCCACCACGCCATACCCTCCCTCCCTTACCACACCACACTACACCACACCCTCCCTCCCTCACCTCACCACACCACACCACACCCTTCCTCCCTCACACCACACCACACCACACCCTCACACCGCACCCTCCCTCACCACACCACACCACATCACACAAGGCTGGCACAGAGGAAGGTAGGGGTGAGGGTGGGGCAAGGGGAAGGCAGAGGCAGGAGTGAAGGCGAGGCATAGGGGCAAGGGGAAGGCAGAGAGTGATCCAGTGTGTGAGGCAGGGTGTGGGTGAGGCAGGGGTGGGTGAGGCAGCTAAACAGTTTGCCAACGCATGTGTGAAAGAATATATTATCCAAACGAAATTTAAAAAAGAAAACTGGGGGGATAGGGGGTCCTTCACTTCCCCGTCGCGACATAAGCTTAAGTAAACACCAACCAACATGAGGCTCTACTGGAGGGGTTCATGTCCTTTTTTCCTCTCCTGAACCCCAGTGGATTGCCCCTGACGTGCCCATACCCCCTTCGCCTGACTGTCCAAACCACCACCAGTCCCATTAGATGCCAGTAGGAGTTCAAATTACGATCCTGGTCTCATTTAACATGGGAGTAACTAGGAACAGAACACGAAAGAAAATCATGGGGGCCTTATTTATCTGCCTGTGGAAAAACAAAACAAAATATATAAACACACCGTAGCTACAACTGTTCTAGAACATAACTGTAACAGAACACGAAAGACAATCACTGGGGTCTTGTCCTACTTATCTGCCTGCGGAAAAACAAAACACAACAAAATATATAAACACAACCTAGCTAAAACCATTCTACAACATAACTTTTTCATCTGTTGCAAAATATAAAACAGTAACTTCACTTCTCACAGCTGGCGCATTTTATCGCAAAAGGAACAAAACAAACTAAACCATACAAGCTTTTTTCAAACCGGTCCCGACTGCATCCGAAAAAAAGATCTATAAAACTAAAATAATACAATACTTTACTAATTCAGAAAACAAGTCCCATACCCCCAGATTTTGGTCCCCATATCCCCCAAGGGGCATGCATACTCCCTGATTAAAATGTTTGTTTATCAGGCTTCATTTTTTCAGACTCATTTCTCAGGCTCTAACTGTCTGCTCCGGGCTCTACTGCGAGGCTCTACTCTTTGTTTATCAGGCTCTACTTTTTCACTTATTTATGAGGCTCTAACTGCCTGCTCCGGGCTCTACTATGAAGCTCTACTATTTGTTTATCAGGCTCAATTATTTCAGACTTATTTATGAGGCTTTAACAGTCTGCTCCAGGCTCTACTGTGAGGTTCTACTGTTTGCTTATCAGGCTCTATTATTTCAGACTGATTTATGAGTCTAATTCCGGGCTCTACTGTCTGTTTATGAGTATCTATCGTTTGTCTGAGAGTCTACCGCTTAAGACTACTGTTTGCTTTGGACTGCGGCTGTCGTAGCATCGTCCAACAACCCCCTTAACAACCCCAGCACTTCATTCCAGCTAACGCCAGACGATTTTCTACAGTTTAAGAAAGACTGGCCTAAGACCGCATCCTCTTGGGTTATGTCCCCTACCACCTCTTCCTTAGCGATTTATTTTGTGTTGTATAGCTTACTAGTCTTTTGCATCACATTTATGTAAAGTATTAGCGACAAAGAGTGTATAAGAAAAAGCAATTATCAAAATGGCACACGCAGAAATAAATCGGTAGGGAAAAGGTGTTAGGGAGTTTCCTCATTTACCTCCCCCCCCCCTCACTGGAAGTCTCTCTTACAGCCTGAGGACGTTTTTCTTTCTTTTTCTTTTTTTTAATCAGTTTACCACTATACTGCAGTTCTTTCACCTTAACTTGGCCCAAATTTTCATCCTTTTGTGGCTTATTGCACGTAGCTCAGTGACAGAAAAGGTACAACGGCTCTACATCCTTCCCATACCACTTCTTCGTGACTAGCAACATGAGCTGGAAATTTTAGCCCAAGTTAGAGTGAAATGAGAACAGAAGATATTTATTTAACTTAAGAAGGCTCTATCTAACCCCTCCTGTAGTCTCCTAAACTGAGTAAATCGTCTGGTAATGAAAAGAATGGAATAAAAATGAGACCTCCCTAGCACCTCTCCCTTGGCGGTTTATCCTGCATATGACACGCGGGTTTACCAGTCTATGTAGGTGACGTCAGAGGGTTTATGAGACTCCCTAGCACCTCTTCCATGGCGGTTTATCCTGCATGTGACACGTGGGTTTACTAATCTATGAAGGTGACGTCAGGGTGTTAATAAGATCTCCCTAGCACCTCTCCCTTGGTGATTTATCCTGCATATGACATGTGGGTTTACCAGTCTATGAAGGTGACGTCAGAGGGTTTATGAGAGCTCCGTAGCACCTCTTCCTTAGCGGTTTATCCTGCATATGACACGTGGATATATTCTTGTGCGTTATTTACAGCGAAACAAGTACCTTCCATACAGGTCTGACGAATGAATAGGGGAAATGTTGAACCATTCTGAGAGATGCATTAACTAAGACAGGATTTTCGTTATGTTTCGTCCACCTCAAATTTTCTTCAGACATAAAACAGGAACATTTGTGTGTCTGGCCCGTCCGTTGATAAAGCTCCCTAATACCTTTTCCTATGCGATTTTATTTTGTTTATTATACCTTTATGTTGAGGAAGCTCCCTAATACCTTTTCCTATGCGATTTATTTTGTTTATTATACCTTTATGTTGAGGAAGCTCCCTAATACCTTTTCCTATGCGATTTATTTTGTTTATTATACCTTTATGTTGAGGAAGCTCCCTAATACCTTTTCCTATGCGATTTATTTTATTATATCTTTATGGTGAGGAAGCTCCCTAATACCCTTTCCTACGCGATTTATTTTACTACACCTTTATGTTGAGGAAGCTCCCTTATACCTTTTCCTATGCGATTTATTTTGTTTATAACACCTTTAAGTTGAGGAAGCTCCCTTATACCTTTTCCTATGCGATAAGTTGAGGAAGCTCCCTTATACCTTTTCCTATGCGATTTATTTTGTTTATAACACCTTTATAATGAGGAAGCTCCATAATACCTTTTCCTATGCGATTTATTTTGTTTATTTTACCTTAATGTTGAGGAAGCTCCCTAATACCTTTTCCTATGCGATTTATTTTGTTTATTTTACCTTTATGTTGAGGAAGCTCCCTAATACCTTTTCCTACGCAATTTATTTTATTATACCTTTATGCTGAGGAAGCTCCCTTATACCTTTTCCTATGCGATTTGTTTTGTTTATAACACCTTTATGTTGAGGAAGCTCCCTGATACCTTTTCCTATGCGATTTAGTTTATTACACCTTTATGTTGAGGAAGCTCCCTAATACCTTTTCCTATGCGATTTATTTTGTGTATTTTACCTTTATGTTGAGGAAGCTCCCTAATACCTTTTCCCATGCGATTTATTTTGTTTATTATACCCTTTATGTTAAGGAAGCTCCCTAATACCTTTCCCATGCGATTTATTTTGTTTATTATACCTTTATGTTGAGGAAGCTCCCTAATATCTTTTCCTAAGCGATTTACTTTCTTTATTACACCTTTATGTCCTCTGCTGTGTTGCATAAATCCTTCCAGCATCACCATACTCTGCATAATAACGTACAGAACGACATTAACCAGCCATATCACAAAATAAATCTGGATGGGGTTTTAGGTAATAAGCCGCCAAAAATAAACAGGCAAGGAAGAGGTGTTAGGAAGTAAACCGCCCAAAATAAATCGCTAAACGAAGTGTTTGAGAGTAAACCACCCAAAATATATCGGTAAGGAAGGGGTGTTGGGAAGTAAACGGCCAAAAATCGCTAAAAGAGAGGTTAGAGACTATAACGCCAAAAATAAATCGCTGAAAGTGAGGTGTTAAGAGAGTAAACCACCAAAAATAAATCGCAAAAGAAGAGGTGTTAGGGAAAAAAAACGACGAGAATACCAGCCTCTGACTGCACCAACCCCTTCAGTCCAATGACGCAAAGGTTTAATTCCATTCTCTCTCTCCAGACGGTTTTTCTCAGCTTAGGACAATATTTTTTTTATTTTTTTGCAAGGAAGAAGGAACCCAAGGCCAAAAACAGCCTTTATTATATTTTTCATACAAGGAAGAAAGAACCCAAGGCCAAAAAATCTTTATTTTATTTTATTTATTCATTTATTTTTGCTAGGAAGAAGGAACCCAAAGCCACAAGTCCTTTCACTCGCAGAAGCTTCCCCTCAGCTGAATAAAATCGTCTGGAGGCAGTAAAGATTCAATAAAACAAGTCGCCTGATGGAAGGGGTTAAGTACTTCAACATTATTATTTTTGCTTTATTAATGTTACCCCCAGTCGATATTAGCTTCGGCAAGACCTCTATAGCTGTGAAGAGAAAGCTATATCCCTCTTCTATAGCTGTGAAGAGAAAGCTATATCCCTCTTCTATAGCTGTGAAGAAAAAGCTGTCTCTTCTATAGCTGTCAAGAGAAAGTTATATCTCTCTTCTGTAGCTGTGAAGAGAAAGCTATATCTCTTCTATAGCTGTGAAGAAAAAGCTAACGTATATCTCTCTTCTATAGCTGTGAAGAGAAAGCTATATCTCTCTTCTATAGCTGTCAAGAGAAAGCTATATCTCTTCTATAGCTGGAGAAAGCGATATCTCTCTTCTACAGCTGTGAAGAGAAAGCTATATCTCTCGTCTATAGCTGTCAAGAGAAACCTTTATCTCTCTTCTATAGCTGTGAAAGGAAAGCTATATCTCTTCTATAGCTGTCAAGAGAAAGCTATATCTCTCTTCTATAGCTGTGAAAGGAAAGCTATATCTCTCTTCTACAGCTGTGAAAGGAAAGCTATATCTCTCTTCTACAGCTGTGAAAAGAAAGCTATATCTCTTCTATAGCTGTGAAAGGCTATATCTCTCTTCTATAGCTGTCAAGAGAAAGCTATATCTCTCTTCTATAGCTGTCAAGAGAAAGCTATATCTCTCTTCTATAGCTGGAGAAAGCGATATCTCTCTTCTACAGCTGTGAAGAGAAAGCTATATCTCTCTTCTATAGCTGTCAAGAGAAAGCTATATCTCTTCTATAGCTGGAGAAAGCGATATCTCTCTTCTACAGCTGTGAAGAGAAAGCTATATCTCTCTTCTATAGCTGTCAAGTGAAAGCTATATCTCTCGTCTATAGTTGTCAAGAGAAAGCCATATCTCTCTTCTATAGCTGTGAAAGGAAAGCTATCTCTCTTCTATAGCTGTCAAGAGAAAGCTATATCTCTCTTCTATAGCTGTGAAAGGAAAGCTACATCTCTTCTATAGCTGTGAAAGGAAAGCTACATCTCTTCTATAGCTGTCAAGAGAAAGCTATATCTCTCTTCTACAGATGTCAAGAAAGCTATATCTCTCTTCTATAGCTGTGAAAGGAAAGCTGAATCTCTCCCAATTTATAGCTGTGAAGAGATTACGACAAGCTAGACTACACCAGCTATATCGCACCTCAGAAGAAGTTCTACACACACACACACACACACACACACACACACACACACACACACAAACCCTCCCAGATACGACTGAGAAAAATCATCTTAAGTCTCTCCGTTAAAATTCAATCTTAACTGCAACAAGAAGTAGTCGTAAGGTGGGCTGGACATCGTAAAAGAAAATCCTACGTTACGACACAGAATGGATTGTAACTTTTGTAAATATGTAAAATTCTCTCTCTCCCTCTCCCTCTCTAGCTACGATATCGCAAAGCATCTCTCTGGGGCTAAAATCATGAACAATCCACAACTTTCACGATAATTAATGTTCAGTTTTTACAATAAATAATGTTCATTTTTTACGATATCCAATGTTCATTTTTACGATACACAATGTTCATTTTTACGATACACAATGTTCATTTTTACGATACACAATGTTCAATTTTACGAAACCCGATGTTCAAGTTTTACGAAAACCGATGGTCAGCTTTACGATATCCGAAGTTCAATTTTTACGATATCCGATGTGCAAGTTTTACGATAACCTAACTTTAATTTCTACGATAAACAATCTTCAATCTTACGAGTCATTTGATTTTTACTAAACACGATCTCAACCAATTTTTACGATACATAATCTTACCCAATTTTTACGATAGACAATCTTAATCAATTTTTACGAGACAATTTTAACCAATTTTTACGACACAACTTTCCCCAATTTTACGATATAATCTTCCCCAATTTTTACGATGCAGAATTTTAACCAGTTTTTACGATACTCAATCTTTTCATTTTTACGATAACCCGTCTTCAATTTTTACTGAACACAACCTTTCCCAATTTTACGATACACAATGTTAACCAATTTTTAAGATAGACAATTTTACCTAATTTTACGATACAATCTTACCCAATTTTTACGATACACAATATTAACTAATTTGTACGACAACCAATTTTTACAACAAACAATCTTACCCAATTTTTACGATACGACATGTTGCTCATTTTTTACGATATGCAATTTTACTCATTTTTTTACTAAACACAATTTTAACCAATTTTTACGATACACAATCTTACCCAATTTTTACGATACACAATTTTAACAATTTTTCAGGATACACATTAAAGGTGAATGTAGGGAAGAGTAAAGTGATGGTCTTTGAGAGAGGTGAAGTCAGTGAATGTACAACGAGGTTGGATGGTGAAGAATAGGAAAATGTGAGTACGTTTAAGTACTTGGGTAGTGTGATGAGTAAGGATGGAGGTTTGGAGGGTGAAGTGCTTGAAAGGGTGCAACAGGGAAGAAAGGTTGCTGGTTCTTGAAAGCAGTGATAAGAAACAGGGAAGTGAGCATGGAAGTGAAAAAGTTACTACATGACAGTATTGTGATACCAACTCTAACGTATGGAAGTGAAGCTTGGACATTGTTGGAAGGACACAAGTCAAGAGTGAGAGCAGTGGAAATGAGTTACCTAAGAGGAGCCTGTGGAGTCGCATGGAGAGACAGGCTGACGAATTAGGATATAAAGGAGCGTTGTGGTGTGGATGTGGATGTGATAGGAAGCGTATGAGGAACACACTGAGGTGGTTTGGTCATGTGGAGAGAATGGAGGATGAAAGACTGACGAAGAGAATGTATGTGAGTGAGGTGGAGGGGGGAAGAGGGAGGGGGAGGCCAAGGATGAGATGGAGGGATGGAGTGGAGAGGTATATGAGAGAAGGGGGTGTGAGTTGGGAGCAGGGCAGTGAAAAGGCGGGGGACAGGGCGACTTGGAGGCGATTTGTTTGTGGCCACCCCAAACGGGATTGAGGCGTCTGGCAATAGATAGATAGACAGACATTTTTACCTAACTTTTACGATACACAATCTAACCCAATTTCTACGATACACAATTTTACCCAATTTTTACGATACACAATTTTACCCAATTTTTACGATACACAACCTAACCAATTTTTAAGATACACAATTTTAACCAATTTTTACGATACACAATTTTAACCAATTTTTACGATACACAATTTTAACCAATTTTTACGATACACAATTTTACCCAATTTTTTACGATAACTAAGCGTCACTGGTAAATCCCCTCAATCCGATGACATTGTAAAGGGAACTCGTTACAGATTTACATTATTCAGGTGAGGAGACTTTTCGAGGTGAGGTGGGATACAGCCTTCCTTAACTCTTCTTAAGAAATCTTCCAAGACCTGCATAAACTCGTCTGGAGGTGGAGGAGGAGGAAAGGAAGAGAGAAGAAGTGGAGGAGGAGGAGAAAAAGAAGGGGTAAAGAAAAAGAGATGAGGAGAAAACGTAGAAGAAAAAGGAGAAGAGGAGGAGGACGAGGAAACGAAGATGTAGAGGAAAGAGGAGGAGGAGGAGGAGGAGGAGGAGGAGGAGGAGGAGGAGGAGGAGGAGGATCTAGAAAAAAGAGAAGAGAAGAAAAAGATGATGATGATGATGGAGGAGGAGGAGACGAAAGAAGACGAAGAAGAAGAAGAAGAAGAAGATGATGATGATGATGATGATGGAGGAGGAGGAGGAGGGGAAAGAAGACGAAGAAAGACTAAAGAAAATGGGATTCAAGGGGACACTTAGCCATGATTCATTACAACAGGTCTTATTTTTCACATCTAATCTGGCCGTCGACATAAAGGCATAAACCAATCACCTTTTCGATCTTTTACACATCCCTTCAGCCTAAGGACGTTTCTTTACCTTATCATCGGTATCTGCTATCTTTCCCACAACTCATTCACCCCGAGGACGTTTCTTATCTTACCGGTATCTATTAAAAAAAAAATAGGAGAGATTTTTATCCTGAAGGAGCTTGATAGAGTCTTCATCAACGCCTTCACCTCCTTCTTGTTTTCCTCAGCAGAAGGAAATCGTCTGGAAGGTGCATGAAAAAACGAGGGCCCGTATTCCCATCGGTTAGAAAAGCCCTTAACACTTTCTCCCAAGCGATTTAGTTAGTTTATTGCACCTTATTGTCCTCTTCTGTGTCACATCAATCCCTGAAATATCGTCATACTCTGTACTATAACAACGTTCAAAGGGATATTAACCTCCCATATCCAAAAATAAATCGCTATGGAGGAGGTAATAGGGAAACTCCTTGACTGGCGAGAACAGTTGTGATGTCCTCGGGCTGAAAAGATTACGCTAAGAAACTTTTATGAATACGGCCCGAGAGAGAGAGAGAGAGAGAGAGAGAGAGAGAGAGCGAAACCACAAACAAAACGTCGATCTAGCGACCCAAGGCAACACCGGCGAGGGGGGAGGCAGCCACCCGTCCTCTCGCCCAATCCCCGACTCCCGCGCCCCAATCCCCGCCCCCATTGGCCCCGGCGACCAAGGGCTGGCTGCTCATTGGACCCCGATTGGCTACCTGGTGTGCGCGTTGTGATTAATGATTGTAGAGGGCGGCGGCGGGCTGATGGGCTGGGGAGAGAGAGAGGAAGGGGGAGGGTGTTTGCTAAGCCTAACTGATACAGGCGACGGGTGGGTTGTGGCCTTAGTGTTGGATGATATGGATGGAAGATGGGGTGCTTGGCTCTCAGTCTTTATCTATTTTACTCTCTCTCTCTCTCTCTCTCTCTCTCTCTCATAAAATACCTCACTAAATGTATGTTTTTGTAGATCTTATATATCAAGCATGCAATTATGTGTGTGTGTGTGTGTGTGTGTGTGTGTGTGTGTGTGTGTGTGTGTGTGTGTGTGAAAGAGAGAGAGAGACTGCGCACGTTAACTTTGGTGTCTGAACCACATTTCTCTGCATAACTAAGAAAGACTTCACATAATTAAGGCATTTATTTGTTTATATATTTAAGTCTCGGGAGTCCACAAGCCACTTCCGGTAACTGAGGCTGACTTGAGAAACTGGACGTTACTTGAGGTAACTTGAAAGACACACTAAATTATTTCTTGCTGCCTAGGAAACATTTTATTGTGAAGTTTTGTTATTGTGTAAAGCCTGATGAGCGCCTGGTTGCCTAGTGGATTACGGAGCTCAAACCGAAGTGTGGGTTTAAGTCCAAGGTGTGCTTGTGATTTACTGCTCACACAATACCGCTCAGGGGCGCGCTACAAGTCACTCCTGCTTAAATTCCTGAACTAAATTACCCAAGTCTGGCCTAGGCTATTCAGGCTCGTAACACCTCTTCCTTAACGATTTACTTTCCAAACTACCCATGAATATTCTTTTCTTTTTCTTTTTTCTTTGGGGGGGATACTTATATCTCCTGTCTCAACACAATCGGCATGAATAAACACACAAGAAAATTGCAAAGAAGCAGAAGCAGAAATAAACCGGAATGGGAAAGGTGTTTGTAAGACTCCTAACCACACGAGAAAACAGCCCTCAGTCTAATAACTCCCTCCCATGTCTCAAAAGCTAAATAAAATCGTCTGGGAACTACCAATAATTAAATATATAATCGAAGTACTGTACTGGGGGTTTGTATTCACGTGTATATAAACTGTTGGCTTATATCTTATCATCGACAGTGTTTATATTACCATCATAGTGGGTATTTAAGCTGTCATATCAAAAATAAATATTAATATCCACAAAACACTCCTATGGCGAACTCTAGACGATTTTAGTGTGCTTAACATCTTTATTAATGTATTTTTATTTATCTTTACGTACAATTTTTATTTATTTATGAAACTTTTATTCATCTTTATGTACCATTTTTATTTATTCACAAAACATTTTTATCTTTACGTACCATTTTTATTTATTTAATTATGAAACTTTTTATTTCATTATATACCATTATTTTTATTTATGAAACGTTATTTATTTTTATTTATGTATCATTTATTTAGGAAACTTATTTATCTTTCTTTAACATTTTACATATTTATGAAACTTTTTATCTTTCTTTACGTATCATTTTTATTCATTTATTTACGAAACTTTATTTACCATGATTATTTATATTTATTTTTGTATTTATTTACATGGCAGGAGGGTGACATACAACCTTCAGTAAACTCTCCAATCTCAGGTCCTTCCTAAGCTGAGTAAAATCGTCTGAAAGTAGCAGGAATGGGGAAAGATACGGCCATTGGACTGAAGGGGTTAAATGTCCCAAATGCAGAAATGTTAGAAAAAAAAAAGTCGCCAAAAAGTACGAAAAATAAAGGACAAAATGGCCAAAAAGGACGAGGAATAAAGGACAAAATGGCAAAAAATACGAAAAATAAAGGAAAACTCGTCCTCGGTCTGAAGGGGAATCAAAATCAGGGAGTCTTCTAGGACCCCACGAGTCAATGATCCTTCTTTGTCTTCTTGATATTTTTTTTTTTTTTTCTTCATTCTTCATTCGCGTTTTTCAACTTTTCCCCGTCACCTCCCACGCCTCAATTCTGTCTCTGTCTCTCTCTCTCTCTTTCATTTTTTTATCATCATTCTTCATTCGCTTTTTTTCAATCTTTTCCCCGTCACCTCCCACGCCTCAATTCTCTCTCTCTCTCTCTCTCTCTCTCTCTCTCTCTCTCTCTCTCTCTCTCTCTCTCAGTCACCGTTTCACAAATACATCCATTAATTCACTATACGTGCAGCTGTCACCCCAGGTTCTCACCACGATCCGCCAAGCATCATAGTCTCTCTCTCTCTCTCTCTCTCTGGTCATTCCATGGTGACTTTCCTATGTCCTTCCCTCCTCTCCTCTATTCTCCCTTACTCCCTCCATTTCCGTACACTTTCTCTCCATGTCACTTCCTTATCTTCCTCCCTCCTTTCCTCCCTCTCCCTTGTTTCCCTCCACTTATGCACTACTTCTCTCCCGCTCCTCCCCCCCCTCTCTCTCTAACCCATTCAATACGGTGGCGTCTTATCTTTATAACTCTAACGTATTTCTAAGCTCTGCAACTGACAGACAATTTCACTCAGCTTAGACCTCTTGCAAGTTGTCTCAGATCCTTCCAACTAAGAATCCCTCCTACACAAAATACATTCGTCTAGAAATATAAACAAAAATCGCCGTCTTCGGGGGATTAACCTGTGAAAGAAGTGATACAAGAAGGACAGGGGAGTTGTATTGTATCCTCCCTTCTCCAAAAACTGTCTTCACTTCCTCCTACCCTCTATAACCTTTTCACTTAAAGTTGGGCCAGATTTTCGTCCTTTTGCGGCTTACTTCATGTAGCTTAATGGCAGAAAAATATTGCGGATCTACATTCTCCCCACAGCGTTTCTTCATACATCACATTCTGGTGCTAATGTATTTTTGCAACTCGGCGTTCATTAGGGATAGATGGCAATATCAGGTCAAGTTACTGTAAAAAGAGTATAGTGCCTACGCCTTTGTTTTTTTTAACTCTAATTTGGCGTAAAACTGCTTTCTCCCCGTCTTAAAAAATCCCAGTTATAACAATAATTTGGCTTTGGAATATTATACTAGTCACAAAGAAGTGCTATGGAAAGGGTAAAGATCCATACTAACGCTTTTATCTGCCACTGACCTACACCGCATAAGCAAGAAAAAGGAGGAAAAATTCTGGACCAAGTTAAGGTGAAAGAACTATAGCTGAAGATACACAGGAGGGTCGATCTCAAGGCCCATATTCCCGTTGGTTAAGGAAGCTCCCTAACACCTCTTCCTTTGCGATTTATTTTTGGAAATGAATGGTCAATATCCTTTTCTATTTATGAAGAGTATAGCGATATTGGAAGGATTTATGTAACGGTGAAGAGGACAGTAAGGTGTAATAAACAAAATAAATCGCTTAGGAAAAGGTATTAGGGAGCTTCCACAACTGTCAAGAATACATCCCGAAGTCCCTGCATCTCTCTCTCTCTCATTCAAATCCTTTCCTGCTTCTTCCCTTCCACCTTCCCAAATCCTCACCCCACACACCATGCAAGCACTCCCCGACTCCCACCCGCTCTCATCTTGTCTGCTCCCCTCCTTGCACCTCTCCCAGATCCACACTCCACACCCCACAAGCACTCCCCCACTCCCCCTACTCCCACACACTCCCATCTCCGTGACCAGTTCAACTTCTAACGGGGTGCAATCTATCGTGCATCGTCCATCTCAACTCACGCACGCCCCTATCGTAAATCTCTCACACACAGCGGTTCCAGGCTCTCCATCCATCACTCCCAGCCTTCACCTACAAGACAGATCCGTTCACCTGAAGATAGTTCCGTTCTCAAGACAGTTCCGTTCTCAAGACAGCTCCGTTCTCAAGACAGTTTCGTTTTCAAGACAGCTCCGTTCTCAAGACAGCTCCGTTCTCAACACAGTTTCGTTTTCAAGACAGCTCCGTTCTCAACACAGCTCCGTTCTCAAGACAGTTCCGTTCTCAAGACAGTTTCGTTCTCAACACAGTTTCGTTTTCAAGACAGCTCCGTTCTCAAGACAGTTTCGTTCTCAAGACAGTTCCGTTCTCAACACAGTTACGTTCTCAACACAGTTTCGTTTTCAAGACAGTTCCGTTCTCAAGACAGTTTCGTTCTCAACACAGTTTCGTTTTCAAGACAGCCCCGTTCTCAAGAGAGCTCCGCTCTCAAGAGAGTTCCGTTCTCAAGACAGTTACGTTCTCAAGACAGTTCCGTTTTCAAGACCGTCCCGTTCTCAAGACAGCTCCGTTCTCCTGTCATCCAAGCACAGACATCCATTCGCTCGGTCTTTTCATCTTCATCGGTTCCTAATTCTCTCTCTATTTAAACCCGATCCTTTTAAAACTCTTACTTCAGGTGACGTCCCTGGTGGTTTAAATTTCCCTCCTACCAAACGATTTCCCTCAACTTCAGAAAGGTCTCTCATACTGAAGGGGTGTATGAAGGCCACAACTAACCCCTCCAGTCACACCCGTCTGTCCTAAGCGGAGGAAAATCGTCTGAACATAACGATAACACCTTCCCCGGGCTCAGAGGGTTAGGGTGAATAGAATCGTCTGGGTATCGCTGGCTGTCTCCTCATTCGTTCACCTACGGTGCAAAATCCTCCTACAGTGTGATTACTTTAAGCTGGCAAAATCCCTAACTCCTCTCAGCTCTGTCGATGGTTAGGTGTAGTCAGGCTTGGAGGTCGCTTTGACTAGCAACCAAGAAGACTCAACCTACCTAGCAACCAAGGAGACTCAACCCTCCCTAGCAACCAAGGAGACTCAACCCTACCTCATAACTACACATCAGTTCTTCCAGTCCTCAAGGCCTCTCGCGAGCTGAATGAAATCGTCTGGAGACAATCCTAGTCATGCACAAAATAAGTCATCGGGGTGAAGGGATTACTACTGTTGTTGTTGTTCTTATTGTTGATTAATATTGGCGAGGTGGACGGAAATAGAGGCTCTCGTCTGTTGATGGAGCTCCCTAACACCTTTTCTTCTGCGATTTATTTCGCTTATTACACCTTACTATCCTATTCTGCCATACAAATCCTTCTGACATCGCCATACTCTGCACAGATAACGTACAAAAGCATACTGACCAGTCATATCAAAAAATAAATATCTAAGGAAGAGGTGTTAGGGAGCCTCACTACGCTTGTAGGTTCCTCGTGAGACCTGGGAGCGAAGGGGTTAAACACACACGGAACTTAGGTATAAATAAAACTAGAAACACCGACACGCATCACGAATGATAAACAGCGAGGCGGTGAACAATAATTTACGAAACAAAGGGGTAAGTGCTTCTGAACCCCGCACATTTTTCAGAATAATGTATATGAATTTCTGAATTATTCGTCTTAAAAACAGAGCAATATTCCCAACCGCACCTGTACAACAAACTGCCAATACTATACTCTATTTACGTTAACCTGGCCTAAATTTGCCCTCGCTCCATCTTGAATGCTGAGTAACAACCACAGACTGACACTAGAATACGATGCTAGTCACGAAGAAGTGCTACGGAATGGATGTAGGGCAGTAGTATTGTCTTTCTGAAACTGCCATCGATCCATCTTAGATGCTGAGTTATGTCCATAGATTGTCACTTAAATATGATGCTAGTCACGAAGAAGTGCTATGGAATGGATGTAGAGCAGTAGTATTGTCTTCCTAAAATTGCCGTCGCTACATCCTGAATGCCGAGTTAGACTGACACTCGAATATGATGCTAGTCACGAAGAAGTGCTGTGGACAGGATGTAGAGCAGTCATATTGTCTTTTTCTGCCGCTGAGATACGTGGAGTCAGTTGCAAAAGCGCGAAAATCTGGGCCAACTAAAGGTGAAGAGGGTGTATGTCCATCTTCCTTATTTCTCGTCATCACCGCCAAAATACACGTTTAATTATAAACAGTAAAATACCGCTAATTATATCGCAAACACCAATGGCAAAAATAAATAACAGGCAACGAGGAGGAACAGCTAAAACCACCATCTGTAACACACTATTAAAAGATGTTAAATTATGTCCACCAAAGAGAAACAATAAACCTAAAAAAGCCCGCGAATTTAAAAGCCTAACCATGACAACAAATATATATAAACTTATTTGCATCTAGAAATCGCATCCCAATAATAATCATCATCCATCATCATCATCCGGACCTCCTTTCCCACCCATTAATATAATAATAATAATAATAATAATAGTAGTAGTAGCAGAAGTAGTAGTAGTAGTAGTAGTAGTAGTAGTAGTAGTAATAATAATAATAATAATAATAATAATGGTAACCAATCAAATCCCCTTCAATCCTGGTGACCAAATAAATCCCCTTCAATCCCGGTGACCAAATAAATCCCCTTCAATCCCGGTGACCAAATAAATCCCCTTCAATCCCGGTGACCAAATAAATCCCCTTCAATCCCGGTGACCAAATAAATCCCCTTCAATCCCGGTGACCAAATAAATCCCCTTCAATCCCGGTGACCAAATAAATCCCCTTCAATCCTGGTGACCAAATAAATCCCCTTCAATCCCGGTGACCAAATAAATCCCCTTCAATCCCGGTGACCAAATAAATCCCCTTCAATCCCGGTGACCAAATAAATCCCTTTGACTCCGGGTGACGTCATTTTCAGCTTAATTCTTTTTTCTTCACTTCCAGATAATCTTTTTTTTTTAACTTAAGAAATGGATTACTGTACCAGAGGGATTTATTGGCGCTAAATAAACACCATCCAGTTCAAGAAATAAATCACAAGCTGAACAAAATCGTCCGGAGATGGTAATAAAAAAAAAATAACAAATCGTAGGTATATATATAAGCTGAGAAAATAAAAATTGTATATATTTACCTGGAATAAAGTACGTAGATGTTTACTCTTGGCCATAATGTTCTATCTATCTATCTATTGCCAGACGCCATAATCCCGTACGGGGTGGCCATTTGACTTTTGAGTTATTTGTTTTACAGGGAGGGGCACTAATCCTCCACCAACCCACTTGGCACGTAGGGAGCACGTATGGTTTGGTTATATGGTTACCACCCAGCGTTGTAAATGGTTACTTGTGGGAAATAATAAAAATAATAATAATAATAATAATAATTGATGACGACGACGACGATGATGATGATGATGATGATGATAAGAAGAAGACATAATATGTAACGAAAAGCGTGACAAATTTGCCGTACCACATTGTCCAGTCTCCCCAACACTCGAAAAGGAGGGAGTTTAAATTTGGCTCTCTACTATCTTGTTTTACTTTTTCCTTGGAGGCAACGGTTGGCGGGCTTCTAGTTTTTGGTTCCTTCTTCCTTGCATTAAAAAAAGTCTGAACCAAAGTAATACAAGATTAAATAACAATAACAAACAAAATCTTTCGAAAAGGCACTCAGTATATATAGTAAAGAAAATGGAATAAAACAAAGTGAAATCAGAGAAAGCACTACTAAAACACGTTCCTTCTACCGATGCACTCAGTAAAATATAAATCAGTAAACTTTAAACCAATGTACCGTAGTAACGTCCGTACCGTATAACCCCACGCCATCCCCGTCCTCCTACACTTCCCTCCCTAACCTCTAATTCAACTCCCACACACTCCCTAACCGCCAATTCAACGCCTCGCCAACTTCCCCCGCCTCACTGTCACTGCTCCCTTCCCTCTAAAAATTGAGTTCACAACTTGCATTACACGCCATTTCCCTCCGCTGACGTGGTTCCAAATAATTTTAACCCTCACCAAATTCTCTTAAAGGACCCTCTTGCCTTGTTACATTCTTTTGTTAAGTCATCTTCCTGCCCAGACGTTGATCTTACACCGAATACTCAATTTCAAGCTATGCAGAATTTTTAAATTTTCAAAACGATGGCTCTTTCGAATTATTATACTGCTTCGCTACCGGGGAAAAAATAATAGAGGGTATCGTATCATAAACTAATAATAATAATAGTGGTAGATGGGGGCGCACACCATCGACTCACTCGATGAAGTGCTGCTTCGGATGTCTGCCTTTTCCTCTCTTTCATCCTTCCTCTTCTGTCTTTCTTTCCTTCATTCTTTCCTCTTCCTTCTGCCTTCGAGTGACTCTATACTCCCTCTTCAGTCTTTCTTTCCTACTTTCTTTCCTCTTCCTTCTGCCTTCGGGTGACTCTACACTGAGTGACAAGACAAATGGTTTCCTGTACACCAGGAAACCATTAACTACAACGGGTGGTAACCATATAACCAAATAATAGCGCCTGGTGGTTTAGTGGGTAATTAAGGTGCTCCAATCAGATTGCGCCTGTGCAGGTTTATATCTAAGGAGTGGTTGGGGTTTAATGCTCACATAATGTCACTAAGGGATGAGTGAGGCTGGTCACTCTCATCTTCAATGTCAGGACCAACTTGCCTAACCCCGGGTTCCTACGCTCCTCATGAAGCAATGTAGGACTGGATGATGGATGATGATGATGATGATGATAATAATAATAATAATAATAATAATAATAATAATAATGATGATGATGATGATGATAATAATAAAAAGCTTTGACATTTTCCTTTACCCGCTATCTCCCGGAAAACACGTACAGTAGCATTCAAAAGTAAGGATAGTTTTGCGTTTAAGAAGCTGTACTGTGTAGTATTGTGTCCGTTACTGGCTGGATGTGAAACTACTTTTATTGTAATGTTTTGTGCATCGGGCAGTAGGTGGAAAAGTATATAATTCAACAGCAATGAGCAGGTGAACTGAGAGAGAGAGAGAGAATTTTCCTACCGCTAAATCTTACCAATAATATGTCTTTCGATAACCAAACCCTACTTTAAAACCATCTTCCCTAAACTCACGCCAGTCAGTATCTCCAGTTCAGCTATTAAGATCACTCTCTACACCACCCTGCAAGTCTCCTGCACCTGATTTAACTTTGTATACAACATTCATATACTTCTTTATTTACCAAACGCAACTACTACTGTCGCAATTTTGTAACACTAGAGAAACTGTCACTCTTTATAGCAGATGTTGTAGCTGTAACAATCCAGTAATGTAGTAAAAAATCTGGTGCAGAGCAAAATCTGAATAATAATAATAATAATAATAACAATAATAATAATAATAATAATCTAGTCTTCAACTTCCTAAAAGTGCCAGTTCTTCCTAAGGTATTCACGCGCGTCTGACATTCATTTACATACAATTACACTTTTACAATAACACTTTACAATTACACTTTTACAATTACGAGAACTGTAATAAAGTGCAATAATTTTCCACCAATCCCAAAGTTTTTAGAGTACGTCATCTATAGTTCAATAATGTTCGGTTTACTGCACACATATTAACATTATTCTGAGAAACTGTCTTAAAATATTCCAAGGTTAAATGACACTGATGCATACTCTATAATGTATCACAATGTTCCACCAAAAAATAACACACACACACACACACACACACACACACACACACACACACACACACACTCAATGTTAGGTTTTTAAAGCACAAGTCTGAGATAAGTTCTTTACATACTGCGCTGAATCAACAGAAAACTGATCCAAGCAGAATCATCCTCGAGTAAAACACTGTAAAATTCTAATCCGAGCAAAAAACGAAGGTACAAAACCATTATCGTGATGCTGCAAGACCCATATATTTTTCAACAACAAACGATTATATGACTCCAATTCTCTAGGACAAAAATAAAATAAATAAAAGTGTAGCCAAGAAAATACATAATCCCTTAACCCCAAAAGAAACAAATGAAATACTGTAGTGAAATCTGCTGTACTGTACCTGTCCTCAGCCACGATGTGTATATAACACTGCAGTTTTGGCTGCTATACCTGTACATTAAAAAAAAAAAACAAAAAAAGGACATAGAACAGTGGAAGTCCTCATAAACAACTTCTGAATTAACATGAGAATATTACAGAACCATCTTGGGAGACAGTCTCAGTTTTTATCAACCTTCCTGTCAACTGAATCTTTGTCCAGTTACAGTATTATGATTTCCAGATGCTTGTTTCCAGCTTAATCATTCAGTTCAGTCTGGAATATAACTGAGGCAACTACTATTTTTTCCCCAACCAGTGCATTCAGATCACCGTATTACCACATTAACCTGCAGGTTTTGCCATCATCATAACAAAATGGATCACCTTTCTCATCCCAGCTAGTTAGGGTTTCAGTTGGTTGAATATGAGAACTTACACCAAACACTACATGGCCAATACAGTCTGTCCATCTTAACTTGGAGATTCCTGTCCATTTGCAGCTTATTTCACATAGCTCACTGGCTCAATAAGACAACACTGAAGTTTTCAATCTCTTCCACAGCACTTCTTCATGAGCTGTATTATAATCAAGTGTTAATATTCTGTTATATCTTGGTATTCAAGATGAAGGTATAGCAATTTTAAGCCAAGTTAAAGTGGACATATAACATCTAAGAAAAAGAAACTCCAAATTACATCCGTGAAGTAATCTTGAGATGATCAGGCCACGTGGGGAGAATAGAGAATAAGAGAATGACTAGGATAGTGTACGAGTGGGTGGACAAGGAGATTGAGGATAAGATGGTACAGGCATATGAGAGAGGGTGGTGTGGAGTTGGAGAGAAAGCTGCCTGATGATTGAAGCCAGGGTAACAGGGAGGTCATTCATTTGTAGCCACACACTCTGGGATTGAGGCATATGGCTACAGATTGATAGACAGACAGATCAACAGATACCGACAGATACATGGATGGATGGATGAATGGATGGATGCAGATAAATACAGTGCTCGTCAGAAGTATTCAGCGTTGTCCGCCAGGCGCGCAATACTTATGGCCCAAAAAGAATCACCCATTCTGGGGGGTAAGAATTGAGCCACAAGTTTGAGCTCCGAGCATGACGTCACGGTAGCCTGGGGCCTTCCGACGCGCTGGTTGGTTCCCGCCTCAGTCGCCCACGGGCTGCCTGAGAGAGAGGAACTCCGCCGAGTGTCCCTCTGAAATTGCGCCATTTTTTACCGAGTGTCCCGCAGTTTTCTGGCCTTCACAACTTTGTTATGGCACCTACCCGTGAACTATCGAGTGAAATCATATCCCAGATCATTGCTCTAAAGGAGGCAGGCCACCAGACAAAGGAAATTAGTGAATTGGTTGGTGTGGCACGATTGACAGTGCGTCGTTGGTGTGCGCGGTTTCGGGAGGAAAACAGTGGTGCAGTTCCCACAAAGAAACCGCGGTCTGGTAGGCCTAGGAAAACTTCCCCAAGGTCTGTTAATGTTTTAAAACGTGCAGTGGAGTTTAATCCTCGTGTGAGTGCAAGGAAAATTAAGGAGAGCAACCCGGAAGTGTTTGGTGAGGTGTCAGTGAGAACAGTGTCTCGTAGGGTGCATGAGCTTGGTTACACAAGTCACAGGCCTGTGAAAAAGCCTCTTCTCACCAAGAGCCAGAGAATTCGTAGGCTTTCCTTTGCTAATAAATATCTAACCTGGGGTGAGGAGCAATGGTTGTCAGTGTTGTGGTCTGATGAGGCAACGTTTAGTGTTACCTGTAACAGAGGAGCACGTGTGTATCGACGCAAAGGTAGTGACCCACTTGACCCACGGTATGTAGAAAGCACAGTTAAACATCCTGATTCACTCATGGTATGGGGTTGTTTCTCAGGGAAGGGTTTGGGGAAGCTTGTTGTACTTCCCAAGAACATCAGAGTGAATCAGGATGTTTACCTGGAGCTTCTGTGTGATCATTTACCAGACTCCTTCGAGCTAACAGGTGCACGAGTGTTTCAGCAGGACGGTGCACCTGCTCACAGGGCCAAATCGGTCACCAATTGGCTTCGTGACTGCGAGGTATCATTCATGACAGACTGGCCAGGAAATAGCCCAGACCTCAACCCCATTGAAAACCTCTGGTACCTCGTAAAGAAGAGTCTCCAAGGGAAAGACGTGAGCTCTCTGCCTAAGCTGGAAGCCGCCATTCGTGACTCCTGGGACAAAATACCCCTCCAGCACCTCAGGAGCCTCGCCCTTTCACTTCCAAGACGTCTCAGGTCCGTGAAGAAACGTAAAGGCTACCCTACGAAGCACTAAAGGTAAATAAAATGCATTATTTATATGTTTTTTCAATGTTGAAAGGTTTGTTTCTCAGGAGGGACGCAGGGCGCTCTATACTTCTGACGAGCACTGTAGATAGGCAGACAGAATAGTACGATTACTTTACCTGTAGCGAGCGAGGATGCTGCGGGTGGAGCTGGGATGCTTGTATCATCTCGTCCAGGGTGTCGCTGAGAGTGTCCAGTCGTTCTCCAATAGTACTCTCCTCTTCCTCCTCTTGCTGAGCCTCTTCCTTTTTATCCTGATCACTGCTCACTCCACTATCGGAGGGCTAAAAGGAAAGAGAAGTTTATGTTATTTCCCCTACTAATATTCCCCTCCTCCTCCACCTCTTCCTGCTGAGCCTCTTGGAGATTCTGCTCACTGCTCATGCCACTCTTAGAAAGATATAAAGAATGAGTGGAATGCATATTATTTCTCCAGTTTCTCAGAAAACTAAAACTAGAGTACCGTCCATAAAGAATGGGATAAATTTATGCTATTTCTCCTACTGCTCTGCAAAGCTGCTAAGTTAAATTACAATTTCAGCCTGCATGTTTTCTTTCTGTCTGGTTATAATGCAGTACCTATTTTGTGACATCCACACCATTTCATGTGGACTATTTCTGTACACTTCAGAAGTCTCAAGTTTTATCTATATCCAGATGCCTCAATCCAGGAAAGGATGACCACAAACAAATCACCTCTATGTCATCCTATCTTCAACCATCAGCTTACCCTCTCTCTCTCTCCAGCTCACACCACTCTCACTCATAAATCTCTCCACCATATCACTCTATCCATGCACTTCTACAGTATATATCTGTCTGTCTGTCCTGCTCCATCATGTTCTGTCTTACTTAATCTGAAAATACGAAAATGAAAACAAAATTCACCTTTCTCTTCTCCCTCCTTTTCCTTTCTCCAATGCAAAAAATTACCTCCTTTTCTTCCTGTTCTTCCTCTACTGATATTGACTTTCTCTCTCTCTCTCTCATTTTACCCAGTGATAATCGCATTTTCTTTTCTTTTTTTTACTCACAACTCTGACTCAATCCAGTGGTCACCCTACTGATTGTTCTTATACTTTTATGCATTCTCTTTCTGTTTCTGAACACTTTCTACTATTTTTTTTTGTCTGTGGGAATTAGAGTTAGGATGATGACATTACTGACGTAATATTCCACTTTTTTTCATTACAGTAGTCTTTGATTTTCCCTGAAATCAGATAAGATCAAATCCATATGACACCATACTTCCTCATAAGGGATCGTATTACTGACTGTGGCTACAGTAGGCTGAAACCTTAACTCAAATGCCATAAGCAGGTAATCATTTCCCAATAGTGAAGGAATGTACTGGGAAGAAATGCTTATAATGTAAAAATATAGCAATGAAATGAGTTAAACAGCCTATAGTTTTCTAGGTGGGAAAACTTTAACCAAAAACCAGAGTACTTGAAAAATGAACACCACCACCCTGCAACAGGATCAAGAAACAAAATGCTCTTTGTGCCACATTACAACACTGTTCTTTTCTTACAAACCAACTTTTATTAACTTTATTCACTCTCCTATGCAATGTCAATTCAGATACACTCTACAAAATTATCAAACAACAATTTTTCTAACCTTTCTCCCAACATTCACTCACCAAATATGATGTAGTCAACTCTCCAAAACATATTTAATTTGGTCTCACAAGATTCAGGGATTCAGATTTATATTAAGCTGCATGTGGCTGAGGTCAAAATAATTTGCATTTAAAAAGTAAAAATATTTCATCTTTACAGGATAAACACTTCACTCTTTTGTATTTTGTGTGAAGCTAAGATAAACTGTGACAATATCTACCAGAAAGTCAAACCAATGACTTGTAGTTACCTGAATACAATGGCAATATTAATGGCATTATTACTGAAACCTGATATACCAGCACAGCACAATACTGTACCACACAGGAATAAAAATAAAATACTAAACAATGACAAACATGCTAACTGGACAAAAGGCTTACATTTGGCATTCACAGGGCAATCTTTAAGAATATTCATACAAAAACTTAAGAGCTAATTGCTTCAATTATTTCAATTCATTCTCCTTGAGGTAAAAGTACTAGTGTAAAAGAAAAAATAAACAAATATGTTAAAAAATAAAACAGGCATATGCTGCACACTGCTTTAATATACTTTCTTCTTTAATCCCTCTTTACTCCTTAGCTCAGACAGGTCTCTCCTAGGTTGAATAAAATTATCCAGTGTTCTACCACTTAAAAAAAAAAAAAAAAAAAAAAGGGGGGGGAACACGATTATCATCAACTACAACAGTTACTGCAGTAATAATTTCCTCAGTATCAAGCCTTATATCTTAATATTAAGAACTGTACCGTATGTGGTATGTGCTTATTAACTGCCAGATAATAACAATGTGCTCACCTTCCACACAGTTTCTCCAGTTTCAGAGCAATTGAGTCCAACAAACTTAAGTGCTTCGTCAAGGTTGAAGTCAAGGGTAAAATCTGGCACTGTGTCCTGGAGGGTGAGCGGTGGGGAGGCCAAAGGAGTCACTGGCTCAAGTGCCACATCTCCACCACTGATGTGAGAGTCAGGGGACAGCAGCTGTTCTCCTGTGTACAGAAAAAATAAAAATTATTAAACCTGGCACTAAGAAAAAAAAAATTATACAGAAAAATCTAAATGGCCTGAGAAAACCAGATTCAAAGCCTGAAGAAAGTATCTGTTATCCTGTGGATGTAAGAGGACAGATATTATCATTACAGCTGTACAGCATTAAATTACCATACCATGACAACTAAGTCATAAACAGCAATCCTGTAAAATTCCAGCATATCACGCTACAGCATCTAAGTGTGACTCACAGCAATAAATTCTCCCCTGATATACTGATTTAAATTAGCTACATCAACTTCCAGTGTAGCTTGTAGTGCACACCACAATATAAAATATCTGTACACTTATACAAACAATATTGCATTATTAGAGTGCAATATTTCCTCTGTTAATGTGCACACAAGGGTCAGTACTATCACCAATGATGGATATAGACCTAACACACTGTGTAACTGTGTGTACAAACAGAAAGATGAATAGACAAACAGAAAGATGAATAGACAGTCACAGTGTAACAGAAAAAATATTGCAGCAATGTTTGGCCTCACACATCACGCTGTCACACTAGATAATAGCCACACCTCCCATCTCTTACTCCAAAAAGGCTCACATACATACAGACTAACAAACATACATACATTATAAGGGTCAACCTAGAACACAACAGTCAGTGAGTAATAAACACTGTAGATGTTTTATGGAGATCACTGTCTTATACTTCACCTGCTCTTTCACCACGATAATCTGCTGATGAACTGTGACAACAACAGGTACCAGTGAATGTGGCAAGGTCATGACTTGTGATAATATTAATACTGGAGTGAAGTCAGATACAGTACTAAGTACACTGTAAAATTAAATAATTTATGACTAGGATGATAGAAATATATCCAACCCCCTTTGGAACAAAAAGATCTAAGGCTCAACTGCAGTACTGCTTTCCACCAAGTCTTAAGGTATGACACCAAACTACACTCCTGGTACCATTTAATATATGACTGTGGAGGAAAAAAAAAGAAAAAAAGTCACCCCTGGAAGAGTTAAACCATCACATGTCAGACACCCAACATACTCTACCACCAGACACAGACAACGAAGATAAGTATCCAGTTCATATATAAATAAACATAATGTACAAACAACAATCATTATATGTTGCAAAGACACTATTATGCCACATGACACAACATGCAGTCCATGAATTTGTATCACCACTGTTTCCTTTCCTCACTAAGCCATAAATGATTTGGCAGGCCTACTAATCTTACCTATTCTTACATCTCTTAATATGATGACAGATTTCCTACCACTGTATATTCTTGCTATCTCTAGACAATTTTACGCAGCTTAGGAGCCATTCTTAAGAGCTCTTTCCAACAAAAAAATAAATCTGCCTGAAGGTGGTAAGAATACCCCCCCCCCCAAAAAAAAAAAAAAAAAAAAGAACTACACCATTTCAACCTCTGCTTTACAAAATGGGAAGCATGATAGGTTGAAACAGTACAAAAGATCAGAGTTCTATGCAGAATTTATACCATATCAATTCGTAAACAATGCTCAGAGTCCTGAATTCTATAACGCTGACATAATTTGACGACAGTAAAGTACTGAGAGAGAGAGAGAGAGAGAGCACCCAATATTAGCACTGTTCACATGGACCGGAAAAAAAAAAAAAAAAAAAAATCTATGCACCTGCCACACCCACCACTGCAATTCCCCCTGACTCTCCCGAATATTACATGAGCTTGGAAAAAATGGAAAAATCCCTATAAGTTCTATAAATACTGTATTTAATCATCACCTATTACTATATTTCCTTCCATCAATATGAACATCTAAAGACCCTGTAATTTTTGAAGCTAGATAGAAGCAGCCATTAAAAAAAATAATAATAATAAAAAAAATAACACTTGTAAATGGAATATGGTCCCATTTCAAAGAGGACTAAATAGGATAGAAAGCAGACTTCTCATACGTAAGGTAAGAAAATCAATGCAATGCTTCTTCTAGACACAGCATCTTCATTTTGGACAAGAGAAGTTCAATGAGGTATCTGGGGTAGAGTTTCTGATTAAATGTGTATTAAAACAGTTTGATTACTTTTGAATCCATGCAAATTATACAGCTACTGAATAAAATCATCATCATCATCATAATCATCATCATCAAAGCTTCACTGCCCAGTTCTAAAAGACATAAAACCCAGAAAGTACAACAAAACATTATCTTGCCAGTACAAAAGTAACATCAATTTTCTATCATCCTAAAAGCCCTCATCACACCAGCTATGCCTTCCCCCCAAAAAAAAAACATAACTACCCATTTGCCTAATCCAAATTACTGCAAACACCTTATGCACATAATCCCTTAACCTCCTTCAGTCACAGCAAGTTTATTATGTTTATATTCTTGCCTATGATAGGTGATTTTATTCAGCTATTAGGAGACTCTTCAAACTTGGTGCAGAAATAGCCTAATTTATCCCATCACTGGTAAAGGACAAGAACCGGTGCACTCAACGTTTTATCATCCTTTTCTTGTGTCTGCCGTCCTCTCTTCCTATTTCTCCCGCCTTTCCTCTCACTTTTTATTATCTCCTTTCTTATTTTGGTGGCTTTACATTGCATGAGAAGCCTAATGGTTTCCTGTATGCCAGGAAACCTCTGTTAATGTTGGGTGGTATCCATTTAACCAACCCATATGTGTTCCTTACATGTCAACAGGTTGGTGGAGGGTTAGTGTCCCTCCTCAAAGAATAATTAACTCAAAGGCAAATTGGCCACCCCTTACAGGATTATGGCGTCTGGCTATAAGCTGATAGATACATTATTAATGGTACTTCTAAACATGAATATAATAATCTAGTCATCACTGAATGAAACTGATAATAAGTCACTGCAGTATGTGGGTTAATGTGGGAGGTAAACTGAAGTAATACCCCATCCTAACTATTTTACCTCATTCCTCCAATGCTAACTATTCTTAAAGGTGTCTTATGTGAAGATCTGTCTCATCCCAACCATTGCAAACACCCAGTATCAATTTGCTCTAGAGGTGGATGTAACTTGAAGGACCATCACATCCAAATGATTTTAAACAACCAGTGCCAGTTACTCTCAAAGGTAACTATCTCACATGACCAATGCCAATGTCTCATTCCAACTAATCTCAACACCCACTGCTAACTATTCCTACAGGCAGGAGGAGGCTTGAAGGACCATCTCATCTTATCTATTCCGAAACCCTAAAAGTAATGACAGTTTACCAGAAATCATTGTCCCACCCTAGTAAACACTCATTCCTATCCCAAAAGGCAGGAAGAGACTTGAAAGATTATCCCATGCCAACTATTTAAAACACCCAAAAAAGACTATCCCTAAAACCACTATCTCATCCTAACTATCTTTATATAAACAAATGCTAACCACTTTCCCATCCTATTTTCAAACACAAATGCTAACTATCCCTAAAGGCAATCATCTGAAGTAAACATCCACTGCTAACTATCCCTAGTCACACCCCACACCAACTATTCTTAAAAACTTAATACTAACTATTCCTACAAGCATTATGAGACATGAAGGAAAATTCTATCCCATTCCAATATTAGTGTGCCTCCTGCCAGTTGTGTTACCTGGACTTCCCTGCCAATGGTCCTCTTTTGATTAATGATACGTGTGTGTGTGTGTGTGTGTGTGTGTGTGTGTGTGTGTGTGTGTGTGTGTGTGTGTGTGTTGAAGGCATGCAGGTTTAAACACAAAGTGCTGATAAATTTTTCACACACATAAACACACCCCAGACTGGATATTTGCTGACATGGAGACCAAACAGCACAATCCTGTTCAAATCCCTCATACTTCAATTTGGTAAATTCAAACACACATTCACCCAACAAAGCAAATTGGGTAAATACACAATCAAAACTTTCATAGTACAATACTACCTTTAACTACACATTACTCTCAAATTCAATTTTTCGTATCAAATCCTGTCTTTCTCACTTAAAAAAAAAAAAAAAAAAAAAAAAATCTTCCTCAGCAAAACTATAAACATTTCAAATATAAGCCATCCAATTTGCCTCAAATATTCCCCACAAAACTGCTTATAAATTTGCATTTCTCACTACACAATCTATATCTTTCAAAATATTTTTGGAATAATCAATTTTTTTTTTACCTTCATTCCTTCAATAAATGATACCCTACATTAATCTTAAAAGGGGGAATCTAAAGCTGATCTGATATTGTACTTATACAGTACAGTAAAGTACAGTAAAATATTAACTCCTAGGAAAATGGCAGTAAAAAATTGTCTATACACTATGATGGAAGTACAGCACAATACTATACTGAGTCTCTGGGAGAGTAACTGTTAACACAAGAAAATCTACTGAGCAGAAGAGAACATACAGAAAAACATACAATACCTGTATATGCATTCATATTCAATTATGTGGATAACCATACTGAAACCTGAATATGTATATAGCAGTTACAAATATTGGTACCTCATATATACAGTATATAAAAATGGCTGATTTTGAATAGCAAAAAGGGAAAAATATTTGTACTGTAATTATTTCAGTGTGTACACAATTACATTAAAATTAATGCATATCATCTCACTGTTTGCAAAAACTGGGAAGTTATCAAAACTAGCAATGTTACCATACGTAAAATACTGTACATACATTCAAATATCTGTAGTGTATATATTAACACCACTGTAAGCAAGGAAAAAGGATACCGCATACCTATCCATGATTACAAAAATGAAAGAAAAAAAAAAAGGCCTACTCATACCCACTCAGGGGAGAAAAAAAAAATAAAAAAACTCACATCTTCTGAATATAAAACTATCCACTTGTACGCATAGTCTTTCAACTAAAAACCCAAGTTCATTCATGTCCACTAATAAAAGCTCTATCATCATACTGATTCAAATTTAAAAAAAGTCCACTCATACCAACTAGAAAAAAAAGGAAAAAAGCCTACTCATACTCAATCAAGAAAAATCCTGCCTACTCATATTCATCCTCCAATATATCAAATCATGCTATGCCTGCACTTACACAGCTGGGCTAGGCAATGGTACTCCCAAGTGGTTAGTGTCACTGGCCCCCACGCTGACTGGTGAGGGGAGAAACTGCTGATGCAATGTCAACAAAATATGCAATGAGTGGCCCTTGGGTGTAGTCCATGAGGCAGCAAAGGTATCTTTCTTAACACTCTCACTGTCTCATCATCTTCACTCGTTTACCGTCACCCTTTCTATGCTCCCTAATTTCCTACAGATCTCCTCCCTGTTTTCTTTGTTTTTCAGCCTATGCTTATTTGTCTCTTTCTTCTGCCTGTCTTACAGTCTTCCCTATTACCCTTACCATCACTCTCACTATATCTATCACCCTTACTTTGCTGCAACTTCTTGTTCTGTCATCTGTATTTTTCACTGTCACTCACACTGTGTCCATACTCTCTAACTTCATGCGACTGTCTTCTATTCTCTTTATTTTTCAAACTAGATCCCACATTCTCTATTAATCCTCTCACTAATTTGCCTGTCTTTCTTGCACACTGTCACTCACTATTTCTTTATCTCAAATTTCCTGAAATTGTCTATTCACTGTCTCTGTTAGTGCTTAATCTCTACTATATCCATGGTCTGTTTCTGTCTTCCTGTCTTCCTTGTTTTTATTACTGTTACTCTCATTACTTCTATGTCCTCAAATTTTTTGTGACTCAATCCTCTGTCTTTTTTATTTTCAGTCTCAACTCTACTATCTCTCTGTTTTCTCTGCCTGGATTTTCTTACTGCCTCTGTTGACGTTTTTGTGTTCTCAAAACTTTTCTAAAGTTTCACAAAACAAGTAAACAGTTTCTCAATATCTGTTCCCTATCTTCACCTGGTCTTACTGCCTCACTTTTCATATTAATAATTCTGCCTGGCTAACAGCCTTTATCAGTTGCTCTATTAACTCTCCCTTCAATTCATAAGTTCAAATAAATGTAACATTCACTGAACTAATATGCATATCCCAGAGAACCTATATCAGTTTTCTTCCTTTCTTGAATTTATCCCCTTCTCAAATTATCACTGGATCTAAAAGACACAAACATTCACCAGATAGTTATCTCTGCTTTTCTTCCTTATTCAGTTTGGCAGAGCAAGCAACAAAGTGCTATATATATCATCCATTGCTTATTTTGACTTTTACAGCACTATTTATCCACATCACTATCCTTTTCTTTTGTCCTCCTTTTCCCTTTTTCAGTGTCACTGCCCTTTTCAACTCACTCCTTTTTCATCACACGGGAAGCACAGACAAACACGCATGCCCTCTGAGCACTGTCAAAACTAAAACTACTCTCAAGTCCTTGCCAGACACGTAGTGTGCTGGCTGGTATCCTATCCCTCCGATAGGGGTGCGCACCCAACAGGAAACTTGGCCAAATGGCGTAACAAAGAGCTTCAAAGACCCACTAGGAAGGGCAAAGGTGGGAGGAGATGGGGGGATGGATTTTTAGGGGCAATGTGGTGGAGGGTGGAGGGTAGGAGTGAGGGAGCAGAAGGGGGGTTGGAACGCTATGAAGGGTTGGTCCCGCAAGGGTTGACTAACGCCAGCCCGGATATCCCATCACACAATGCTGCCGCCAATATCCCGCTGCGACGCCCCAAACGCATCCACCCTGCCCTCGCCCCCCTCTGCCCACCACCTGCCCAAGCCCTCATCCTGTTTTCTTTTGAGCATATTTCGAAAGCAAGCCTCAGTCAGTTGGTCCAGTCAGGGGACTCAAATATTCTCAAAACAAACTCTGCTAAAACTGAAATTCATGCTGACATGCACACACCTCTGTCTGCCGCTCATGTGTATGTACACAGGTTATCGTACACATGGCAGCACATCCCACATTGTTCAACGCAGCGGTGGACACTGAATAGCTCCAACTTTGACAGGTGAGATTAATGAAAGCAAATTTTCATAATTCGACAAGGTAGGAAAACCCCCCTGCTGAGCCCTCCCCCTGAAACATTTAAAAAGAGGAGGGGAAGTGGGTAAGGGAGGAGGTGACAGTGGGCGGAGGGAAGCCTACCCACCCAGCCTCATGGCATTTACCCTCCCCCGCTACCCTCCCAACCCCTATTCCCTCCCTCCACTGCCTCTCTTTTCTCTCTCTTTACTATCCCTAGTCTTCCTCCCTTCCAACTGTAATCTCTAACCATCCAGTTGTCTCACACAGTCCAGTTCATTCCAGTGAAGTCTAACTCAACAATATTCAGTTCAGATCACCTACCTCACTTAACAATTAAACTATGTTCAATTTTCTCGCCCAGACAAACTTCTGCTGATTCAGCCAAGTCCAGTCTTGCCTGGTCCACTCCCCCCTCACTTCCCCTCAATTAGCCCCTATATGGGAGGAAGCTATGGGCTCCTCACTCTAAAAGTCAGCCACCTTTAAACCCACACAGCTCTCACATCCTCTTACACCACACAAAAATTTCATGCAACATTGCACATGCCATCATAACACTCCCAGCTCTATGCAACAGTTCACTGACCACCAAAGCCCTTTACTTCACTTGGCTATCATGCCAAATACAACATAATTCTCTTATTTTTCTCAAAATACAAACTGAACTTGATCAATATGGCACTTCTCCACATTCCACTAATTAAACTACTTCATAAGACGATACTATCTCAGTTATTCTTGTCTAGTTAATGCAAATACATTTTACATACTGGACCAGTATGTACTACAGTACTAGTACAGTACTGAATTAAACTATGTAAAGCTGCAGACTTCAAATGAATACAGCAACACCAATTGCATATACTCCTAATTTTGTTAATTAATACTTTATTAAGATGCATAAAAAAAAAAAATTTAATAACAAACAGAACTCCTCATAATTACACAGAATAATAGTCACCATCTCCATTATTCATCAAAATACACTATAATTTAAAAAAAAGTTTATCACAACATAACAAAACAGAATGTGACTGAAAATTTTTCATGTCTTACAAAAAAAATTCTGAAAAGCCTCTTCATCAACTAAGACCAGACACCTCATCATACCACTCTGTCCACTCCCTCCCATCAAAGTTTTGCTACCACTATCACAATCACCTCATTAAATCACATTAAACCTCATTCAACATTACCAAACTCATCAGGTCATGTTGTCCTCCACCTCCCAGCAGAGTTCCACTACCACTGTCCCAACCGTCTCACCAAATCTCATCGTTAAATCTCTTTTATGTCATCAAACCTCACCAAACCTCCTCAAACCCCACCAAACCATGATGTCCACCTCCTCCCAGCACAGCTTCACCACTGCCTCAAAGATAAAACAAACTTCAACCTCAAAAAACTTCATCACACCCTGCTGTCCTCCTCATTCCAGCATAGTTCCGCCACTATTGTCCCAACCAGCCTCAGCCCACCGGTCCCAGACATTGCTCTAACCACCACAGAGCCCAGCCATTCTCACCCTAAACCAACCAACCTAACCTAACCTAACTTAACCTAACCTAACTTAACTTAACCCAACCTAACCTAACCTTACCTAACCTAAACTAAACTACACTAATAATATGAAATACAAAGCAATAATGGATTTACTTTAAATACTATTCTTGGAATAGTTCTGCCATTAAATATTAATCAATGCACAAAATAAGAACTTAACATACAGTGACAATGGATTAAGCTTTCATGTTCTTCCAAATAGAAAATGATAACTGATTAAAACTTCATCATATTCTTGCAAATACAACCTTATCAGACTGTGTTTCTGTCCACAACTTCCTTTAGTTTTGATCAATTTACTTAACCCCTTTAGTCCCACAATGTATCTGTCATTTTATTTCTGCTACTTCTTCAGCCTTAAAGAGAGAAATTTTTTAGAAAAGGGGTTAGAAACTCTCTCCTTTAACTCCTTCGTAACTACATCTTCCCTTGAGCTAAAACAAATCATCTGAAGACAGCAAGAAGATATGAAAAATACATGATTGGAGTGAAGTGGCTGTGGAATAACTCTCAGTGCCAAATGTGATGCCGTAATTAGCTTCACTTTACCTGCCAAACCCACACTACCTGTCAACTCCCCCATCCCATTCTACTATACACCTGTCACCCTACCTGCCAACACCTCAGCCTAGGATCACTACTTATCTACCTGTTTATCTCTCTCTACTACTCTGTCTACCCCTCCTTCTCAGTTTGTCTACCTCTGTGTGCCTACCATCTTGCCTACCTACCAGTCTACCTGCCTCCCTCCTACCCCTCAGCTCATCAGTCATAACTTATCTGCCCCCTTGTCTACCTGTCTACCTTTCTCAACACACGGCATATCTCTCAATCCCTTCCATTCATCATACATTTTGTTCACATCTACTTATCAATCTACCTTCAATTTCATCTACATATCCTCTCCAGCCTAATTCTAGCCTACCTCTCAACCTATCTGCCTACCTGTCAACCTCTCAACCTTCCAGCCTACCTCTCAACCTACCTGCCTACCTTCCTACCACTTGAACCATTATCTCCCTCCCCCCCTTCATCCCCACCCACACCATCACAATCAATTATTTATCCCAGTAATGACAACCTTACCTCTCCTTCACACACTTATTGACCTTACATTCCATTTCCCTCACACCACCACATTCCTAAAGCTCTCTCTCTCTCTCTCTCTCTCTCTAAACATACCTTCCTTTTTTCTTTCTATCTTCAGAGTTTTCTCTCATTCTCAATCTTATCCCCAAATTTTCTCCCTCATTTCATCTCCATTTTCCCTCCTCTCTCATCTCCGAATTTTCCTTCTTTCTCTCTCATCTCCCATTTTTTTTCCTACTCCCTCATCCCCAAATTATCCCTCCTTCCCTTCTTTACCTCTTCTTTCCCTTCCTCTCCTCCCCTTCATCATCCAACCTACCATCATTACTGTCAACACCTTTAGACCTGTCCCGCCTCCTCCTGTCTCTTAGCCCGCCCTTCCATTAACATCCTCCATCCCCTTCTGTTCCTCCTTACCTCTCCCTTAACTTCCCTATATGCTACATCTACCCATTCCTCCCTACCTCTACTTTTTCTTCCCTATGCAAAACATCTATTCCTCCCTTTAATTTGTAATGGACAACACAGGGATATATAACAGTTAAGCAAAATGAATTACTGGCTAGGGTAGATACTTGTCACTTACTCCAGTATTTATGACATGAGCTTCACTGATAGGCAATATGATCATATAAACATGCACACATATACGCAATAAACAGCAAGATATATGAACAGATGAAGACAGTAGATAGATAGCTACACAGATAGGTGAATCAAAATAGAGAGAGAGAAACACATATACAGGTATATAGACAGATGGATAGATAGACAGACTGATAGACTGGAGAGAGAGAGAGAGAGAGAGAGAGAGAGAGAGACAGCTACGTATTCGATGAAAATATAACTTTTATATAAATATCTAATAGAACATACCTGGCAAGCCTAATGCAAAAACGATATCTTTCTTAAAACACGTTTTAAAATGTCAACAATGTGAGGCTTTTCTAACAGTCCTGTCTCACCTTCAGGGCAACAAACTGATTAATGGGGATCAAGAGCTACCTGGATTTTTTTTTATCATCTTATTTCTCAGAACCACCGCAACAGTCACGGTGGCCTGAAAGAACCGGCTTCTACTTTACCTAAAAGGGCAACAAACGAGCCGCCCTGATTTTTGTGGCAATGGTTGCACCACTAACGATGTTTATCAAAAGATTATGGTAACTGTTTATACTTTTCAACATAAAAGAATTGCCGACACACCAAAAATACCATGTGGATAATACTTTATTAATTATGTGAAACGGTCCGAGAACCATAGGTATTTATACTCCATACCTAAAAAAAAAAATAAATAAATAAATAAAAAAATAAGGGAATCCAGAGTAAACATTGCTGTCTTTACACTGATGACTTCAAAAACAGTTCACTCATCAACAGATGGGACAACATTCACCAATCATCAAGAGTAACGTTCTTTGGTTTCGGGAGGGGGGGGCGGGGGGGGGGGGGGGGACTTGCACAGCAGCTTACATTATTAAATAAATACAGTAACTGGCAAAGCAATTATTAATACTATTTTAAGTGCAAGAAGGCAATAAACTACAAGTAATTACTCCTTAGAGTTATTAAATAAACAGAGGATATGGAACAAAATTTTTATATAATGTTTACAGTACTAAATAAAGCAAACTTGATCCATTCCAGTACAGAACACAGTTTCACATTACATAAAAGTTCTTCATAAAATTAAAAGATTCATATCTGTATTTGCAGATACTACAGAAATAAACAAAAAGCCATGGAACATCTGGCACTAGGTATGAATCCCACCCAGCAGGCTCCTAATCCCCGGGTGTAGGTAAGGTGGTGTGGGTGACAAAAGAGGGGCTCTCTGGGCCTGACACAGAAAACATAATTTGTCAAGATGAAGGCCAGATTACCCCACCCAAGGCAGTCACAACCACATCCAAACTGCTCTCTCCTAATCTCATTTTTGAACTAAAAGCTCAAGTTTTATACAGCACAAAAAATGTTAAACATGTACAGTACAACATACACCCAAACATATCTCAATATATCACACTAGGAAAAGGACGAGTGTTCAGAATCTTATCAGATATAAAAAAATTTTGTAGTACAGGGGGGTGTACTTTAACTAAATGAAACTGTACTGCACTGTTATACCTCAAACATACTGTACTGTGTTGCACATTTGTACTTCTTGCCTAGAAAACCCACAACATAAGGGAAAGAGTAGATAATGGGTTATCGATACCAATCTAACTCTCAAATATCTTCCTGTCCACCAAACACATTTTAATCCTGTTTCACTTCCAAGAAAACAGCATTCTTGCCCTACTTAATGAGATCAAACCTAAGAGGGGATTAGGGGAGGGGGCAGGTTTAGTTTGAAAAGGGAGTAGCTAGGATGAAAGTTGGAATACCAGTCTAACTATCAGTCTATATTCCTCACTGTCCACCAACATCCCTCTTAAGCTCTTCACTACAACATATTTTTCATTTTAATAAGCCTATCACCACATGATTCAGTTAAACTATGAAGAATATCAGGTTGTGTATGAGTTAATTAAAGGTATATCTACCATTTCCAATTCAAAATGTTCCTTATGAATTGAATAAAGTCATCTAGAGGAGGCACGAACAAAATACAAAACATTTTCTCTGTGTCGAATGAAGTTGTCTGGAGATTTGGGTGGGTGGGTGGGGGGGGTACAATATAATGGTGTTCTCCAACTAAAAGAAATTAAGCTGTCTGGAGATGGCACAAATAAACTACAAATAACATTCTCTGAGTACTTCTTACTGGTCTACCTACCTACAACTTCACACATTTGCACATCTTGAACCAACAGAGACCAAACATAAAGGGGAAGGAAGGATGGGGAGAAGCATGACATGAGTGCTAGGATAAAAGGCATTAACCCCTTCAATACAATGACGTACCCTACTTTCAATTTTATTCTTCCTTAAGACACCTTTATGACCAAAGGAATTTATTCAGCTCGAGAGTCTCCTAGTACAGAACAGGTTAACTAATGCAATACAGCATCTAGCCCTTGCAATCTGAAAATTCTGTCCCCTCCTCCTCCTAGGATGAATTTGGAGACAGCAAGAATAAAGCTTAATATAAGCCATCATAATGAGGAGAATATCAGCCTCTCAGCTTTACTTCTTCCCTGCCCAACAGTATCATTTCATTTCCCACTGCCTGGCTTAATAAATCATAAATCTGCAATTCTACCCATGGAGGGCAGGCATAAGGGGACAAGGGGAGACAGGGGGCATGGGGGAAAGGGGGGGGATAGCATGACAAGAGAGTAGCTAGGATGACAATTCATGGTGGTGGTGGTGGTATCCAAAATATTGGTGACTTGTCAGTTTGAGGTGTAAGACTGGTAGCAAGCCCAGCCATGAATTGCTGAAATACTCACCTATACAATATCTTACATGTGCACTTAGTCCTCGTTACGAGTCATCGATACAACTTTTTTTTTTCTTTTTAACTCTCTGATGGTTGTACCTTTTTAGGTAATTTAGTCCACCTAACATCAAATTATTAATCCAGGTAGTCATGAGCTTGGTAATGTTAACAGTGTTGCCATTAACTCTCGACAGATACAACAGCTCTAGCATTGTATTCTATTCCAGCCAAACATTTTCCACATTTAGTCACTATACTGAATAACAGCATTGGGGAAATATACCACAGGCAAGCCTTCATTTTAAGTTAGGCTGTGTTCCAAAACTTCACAATTATTTCCATACCAACAGTACTGTATATGGTGACAGGCAAATCAGCTTTACATTAACATTTAAATGCATATGGAAAATTTTACTTTTAAATATCAAAGGTGGGCAGCAACTTCTCTTTCATCATCATACATTTAGATCTACTGGCAGTTCTCACTGTAAGTCAAGGATGTTTTCCATAATGTCACAACCCCTTCCAATCAAACATCACTGTCGACTACGAGAAACTGGCAAAATCAGTTTTACAGGTGCCAAAAGAACTTTAGTGTTCTTTCCTTAATTTACTACTGAATTTAATAGCATTTAAAAAAAAAAAAAAAAAAAAAAAAAAAAAAAAGAGGGATCCTGATGACTTACATACATGGGGGAACTTCCCTTTTAGATATACTGAACTGCATTTGGAGGGAAATAACTATCTTCATCCTGCCTATACATAGTGAAGCCTTATAAAATGCAGTTTAAACCCTTCTACCCAAGAATAATTTTAAGACTTGTTCTTGTTACCATCCAATTATTTTATATGGCTTTGGAGAGTCCTCTCACTGTAGTACTGTAGTTGCAACCCCAAGCTCATCTCGACATGAAGCCAGTGGACTGCACATTGCAAGCTGACCTCTTCCTACAGTCTACCATTCTCCCAAGACAGGGAAGTTGAATTATCCAGAATTAGCAAGGATGACACAGAGAAGCTGTCCTCATAATTACCAATAGTTAAAGCCCCAGGCTCTTCTGAATATGAACCCAGTGGACTGCAGGCTGAAGCTGACCCTCTCCTGCAGCCTACCATCCTCCTTTTAAGGGCTTGAGAACCAAAGTACATTTGCACAGCTTGGCAGCTCTACTGCCCATTTATAACAGTAGCACCACATGAAGGCATCCCTCTCCAGCACTTGAAGTGAAGAGAACTGCTTCTTCCAGCCTGCTGCAAACTTATGGTTCTCTCTTCTAAGCCACATCCACTAATACTTTCTGCATGATTGAGCATAACCTTGACGGCCAGCACAAATCACACTGCTTGCACTCTGTCATTGCATAATTATATGACCTTGTGTGTCCTGTGCATCAAAACTCTGCAACTGCATGCATGACCTTGCATATCAAAACTGCCACTGCACACATGACCCTGTGTACAGTATTCAGTGTATCATATACTGTGCTCCATCTATATCTGGTAAATGTCTTAGATAATATGACAAAACTATTAACTTCTGTACAAATGACAATCAAATTTACAGTAATTTGCTCAAAACGCAAAGTCATTTCCTACAAAAACTCTTCAGAACAACTCTAAAGCAAAATATAATGACATACTGTATTTTCCTTTAAATCAAGAGGAATGCAAGTTTCTTTTAATATGGTAAATAATATATGGCAATTGTGTATTTAAAAACCGTGACATACATTTCCTGCGAACATTAATCCTGTAATTTACTGAAACTTCCATATTTTAACTGAGTTACCTAAAAGACCATCACATTTTGCAAAGCTACAACTACATTACATCAGTCTAATCAAACCTCCACACATGACATGCACACAAACAAAATTTCCCTAACATCCAATTCTTAACCATCTCATCAGGGGTGTAGGGGCCCAGGGTTAGCCTACTTAGTCCACATAAGTGAGTGACTGGTCACTTAAGGAAAAAAATACAGTAAATAATAAGCTATTGTATACCCTGTTCTGAGGAGATCAAAATATGAAATGGCTGCTGCTCAATAAGGAACCTGTAAAACTCTGTATGTCAATTACCAAGAAAATAACACAAACTTAATGCCAACAAGAACTGGCTCCAGCCACTTTAAAGACAAAATGAAACAAATAAAAATACCACTGTACTGCACTTTGAATTTAAAAAGAAAATAAAAGGATGATTAATTGCTTCAACTTCTACAAAAACCTACTGAATAAACCAACCTACTAACATGAACAAGCCATATTAAGCTTATCATCAGCAAGACAAAAGGAGAGATAATGTGGCCTGAAGAACGACTCCCTTGACTCAGAGAGGCAAGATCTCATTTAATAGCTAATCTTACTCCTTTGTACTGGGCACTGCAGCAAACTTATGGCTTCCAATCAACATTAACCGACGACATCTGGATCATAAGCTGAGCACCTTGAACTACCACACTGGACACTAACACTCCCCACTTCTCAAGTACTTCTTCCAAATACACAATCCACACTCTTAGAGCAACACTTAAAACCTCTTAAAGCTTATATTTCTTTGGAATTACACACTTGACATTCTTATTCCAACAATCCCCACCCCTGAAACTAATACATGTACTCCTGTGAGATTCCCACAAAGGACATTCTTACTGCAAAACTTGTTACCTCTCAAACAAATACTTCTTTGAAATTTGACGAGTACAGACATTCCTTGTTATAAATCAGGGATGTATTCAGTATATCAAAGCTTTTCTCACATGACTGATAGATGGTACTGAAAATCTGGAACCCTGGGAAATTAACTTATTGGTACCAAAGACACTTTAATATGCAATTTTTCTCTAATTGATGTGGACAAGAGGTGTAACAGGACATTGACAGGCTGCTTGTAACCAAAATTTACTTCATTCCTATTAGAACACTCGTCTCCTCTGGAACTAATACCTCTTCAAGATCACTACAAAGGACATTCTTGCTGGTACATTTCCCAAATCTATACTCTCTCTCTACCATTCTCTATCACCCCTTACCCAGACTTAACCCTCTACTCCCCATCCCACATGCTAGCTCCCCCCACGAGCATCTTCTGCTGCGTCATCAAAAAATGTGCATCAAAAAAAGTCAAACTAATCTGCATGTTTAAGGTGCGAGGGAGCCCCACCATCCTGAGCTGTGAAGCCTCACTAGGGGCAAAAAACAATAGAAAAAATAAAGGAAGATAATAAGCTAGTGAAATAAAAAGCAAGAGGGAACAATACCTTCACAAAATGCATGATAAAAATCAAATAAATATCCAGTATATATAAACTAAGGAAGTGCACACAGTCTTGACCAGTAAAAAAGGTATAAGTTGCAAAGGTATGAAATGGATATTAAATCTTGAGATCCTACTTCTTAAAATTTAGAAAGAGGAAAAGGTAACATTTCATCACAGTGATGTTTTATGATGGGCTATCCTGAGAATGAGGCAAAAAATAACAAAACAAATAAAGACTTGAATAATAATAAACAGACAAAAGTATGATGACACGACAAAATTAAAGTTACGGGAAGTATGTAATGTTTCAGATGTACCTTAAGATACAGTAAATATTGCATGATAGACAGTCCATATATAAACTGTTACGTACAGCACATCATTAAAAACAACAAAAGAATTAGTCAATGATTATAATTCACACACATCCAGGGGGCAAAAGTATAAAATTAGATAACAAAATGACACAGAAAATATGAAACTCAAAGTCTAAACTCCTTGGGGAGGAAGGTCAGATTATAATGAAAGGCAAAAAGAATGAGAGGCAAGGGACACTGGAGAAGAAGGGGATAATTCTCAAGGACATGGAAAATAATGTGGTAAACTTAGAAATTGAATTAAACAGAACAATAAGGGGAGGGCTGAAAAGGATGAGGTAAGGTACAGGATCAGAAGGAAGAGGGAAGGGAAGAGGATTAGGTATGGAAGAAGAAGGAAAGGGGAAGAGAAGGAAGAGGGAAGAAGAGGAAGAGGGAAGAAAAGGAAGAGGATGAGGGAGGAAAAGGAAGAGGGAAGAAAAGGAAGAGGAGTGGACAGAGATGTAACAGGCGAAGAAGAGGTAAGAAAAGGAAGAGGAGTGGACAAAGATGTAACAGGTGAAGGGAGGAAAAGGAACACATAAGGGAAAGACATAAAGAAAGATAAGTGAGGGGTAATGGAAGATAAGGGAGAAGGGACAGAGAAGAAGCAAAACATAATGGAAGAGGTAAGGAAAGATTAGGAAGAGATGAGGCAGAGGAAGAGGTATGGGCAGAGATGGAAGAGGAGTAGGGAGAGACAGAGGAGAGTGAGGAGAAGGAAGAGGTGATGGAGGAAGCCCTGCTGTGAGCCTGATGTCCTTTCTTGACCCCCCTCTTATTGCTGGCTCCCTCCCCCACTCCCCTGGATATTAATGGTGGTCTGGCTGGCGTCTAACAGCCGACAAGTACCCTACAATAGTTCTCAGGCTATTGGGAGTGGCTGCAACCTCTACTGAAAACCAAACATCCCATGGTATTATCTTTACCACTTGCTCAATCATAGTACAGGTATTTCTTTTGCATTTTTTGGCTCCACGGAAAAGCAAAAACCCACAGCCTTAAGTTTAACAACCAGTCATTGTATTTCTTTTGCTGTCTTCTCCTAGCTTTATTGAAATGAAAACAAGCAAAGACACTGTCTTTATCACACAGTCCAAAATAGTTGTATTTCCGGTGCATTCTTCTCATAGCTCTAATGAGAAACATACTTCTCGTGACGCTATTACTCAATTCAACCATAGTATTCTTTCTGTAGTCTCACCCAAAATTACCAACTTTCACATAAACACCTGTATATATTTATGAGTTAATGATTTGTGCAAAATTACTATGGAAAATTTATAAATAAACAAGAAAAAGTGCAAGAGAGAGTAGACAAGAAAACTATATTTATATTAGTAGGTGGGGGCACTCACCATCCACTCACTCAATGTAGTGCTGCTCTCGGGTGTCTGCCCTGTCCTCTCCTCCATCTTTCTTTCCATTCATCTTCTTCTATCTTTCTTTCCTTCATTCTTTCCTCGTCCTTCTGCCTATGGGTGACTTTACACTCCCTCTTCTGTCTTTCATTCCTTCATTCTTTCCTTGTCCTTCTGCCTATGGGTGACTCTACACTGAGTGACATGCCAAATGGTTTCCTGTACACCAAGAAACTATTTACTACGCTGGGTGGTATCCATATAACCAAATTTTGGTGCCTGGTGGTTTAGTGGGTAATTCTGTGCTCCAATCGGATTGAGCCGGTGAAGGTTTATATCCAAGGGGTGGTTGGGGTTTATTGCTCACGTAATGCCACTCAGGAATGAGTGAGGTTGGTCACTCTCATCTTAAATGTCGGGACCAACTGCCTAGCCCCGGGCTCCTACGCTCCTCATGGGGCAATGTTGGATTGGATGATGGATGGCATATGAAGAAATGGAATACCAATATAAAAGTTTGACAAGGGACATAAAAATAATGTATCTCCAGGTCTTTGCTACACTAAGAATTACCATACTGATAATTCTTTTACAATCATACCATACCTAACTGCAACCTCCACTGGGACTCTTTGGGGTACACAGTTTGATTGTAGTTTCTTCAATGGTGCTCACATTTTGTCTTATAATAATAATAAGAAGAAGAAATAATAATAATAATAATAATAATAATAATAAAAACGATGATAATAAAAATAAAAATAATTAATACCACTCCCTAACACTGTAACCTAAAAAAACACCCCTGGCAAATAATAATTCAAGTCCACAAGAGAAGCCTTTGACTGGGGACATATGATAATGTGGAAATGCTTGAAGAAGTGTGGTGTGGTTAGCCGTGGGAGTATGTGGGAGTGACTCTGTGTGTGTGTGTGTGTGTGTGTGTGTGTGTGTGTGTGTGTGTGTGTGTGTGTGTGTGTGTGTGTGTGTGTGTGTGTGTGTGTGTGTGTGTTGTGACAATACACAAGAAAGAAGCCATTTGTGAAAGGAAATAAGATCATGTGGAGATGATGTGGCTGGCTGTGAATGATCAGTTGTGGGAGTGAGTGAGTGGGCAAGTAAGTGAGTGAGTGAGTGTATCAGCATGTGAAGATATACATGACAGAACCCTTGTGAGCACAACTATACTTTAATATCATTTAGGAACCTTGGAGAAGTGTAACAGAAGGTAAGCAGAAGATGTTGACTGTGAGAGTATGTGGGGAGTGGATGTAAGGGTGAGAGTGTGACTGCGTACACATGGATATACAAGGGAGAACCATTACCGCTCTAACATGACCCCCTCCCACCACTCGTTCAAGATGCAGCTGCCTGCCACGCCATTACACAATCGCTTATACCCTCACTCTGACACTCCAAAACTCTAACTACGTACCAGATTTACTCTTACCATGACAAATACTGTGACGATACGTTTTTATTTCTATCATAACAACTACTGCGGCACTATCATGTTACATTAAATACCCCTGACAATGTAGATATCCAATGTACGGTACTAAATATCCTAATCGGTCCTGTATGAAACTATATCTGTGACTCAAGTTTTTACAAATACATTTATATTCTACAAACATTGGTACAAAACTTACCTACAAAAACAATAATACACAACTTTTTTCACCATATCATAAATCAGTAAACGAGTTTTAAACCCTCATCCCACGGAATTCATTATTTTATATTTTATTCTTGCTACCACCAGATGACTTTATCCAGTCTAGGGGAGATTTTTCAGACAGCATGGGTTATAGATAGCCAACATTAACTTTTCATTATGGAAGGTCTTCAAGTTGAATAAAACCACCTAGGAATACCTACCATGAAGAACAAACTTAAACACATCACTGGACTGAAGGTGTTACAAATTCCACAGCTTAATTCAATGCACCATATAATTATAAAATTCAATAGTGGGCTAAAATGAAGAAGGCAAGATATATTGTCAGTAGGAGGCAGGTAAACAAGAGGGGAGCAGCGGCCACATTCCTGCCCTTGTGTGTGTCCCTCCTGCCCCAGGCACAAGATTCAAAAGTCATTAATCATAGACCATGGCCTCCATCCTCTTCTTTCCCCCTCCTTCACTTCCCCACAATATCCCCTAAATCTTCTACACTCAGCCATATCACTGCTCTCCTTCCCCAACGATACTAAATGGGCCTCTCTATTTATGTACTGAACTACCATGCTTCCACCCTCCTCTTTCCCCTTCCTCACTTCCCCATCATACCCTGTCAACAACTACCGCTCAATCACTTTCTAAATTGTCATTTTTCATGCTTTTTTATGATTAATATGCCAACAATAAATTATAGAAAAACTGTCCATTGCCAGTCTCTTGCTGTTGGTAAGGCTGATTTGCCAGTTTCATCTAATTTACATTACAATCTGGAAAAGTTGCAGTACTTTGGAACACATCCCTGCCTTAAAATTATGCAGCTTGTACTGTTCTCCTCTTCTGTTCAAGCAAACCAGCTCTTCATCATCGTCTTTTCCCCTCCTTCAGTTACACAAACTAAGTCTTTGTATTTATGTACTGCTCTTCGAATTCCACATACCTTTGCTCAGAACTTCTCACCCTTAACTCTATTTTGTTTTATCCTACTTCCTTAGCTCTTCTTCCCTAGTCATATAGTTGTTTCTCTTTACATTCTTGCTCCTCTAGAATCTATTCCTGAAGCCATTTTACTGTTTCTAGTAGCCTCACATTAACCCCTCCAATCAGATAATGCATTTCCTTCTTTATTCTTTGACTCTTCAGACATACTTAATTTATTTACAGTGTTTACCTGGGAAATTCTCCAAGTGGTAGGATTAGATATAGCTTTCATTTAACTTCCAACAATACACTTTCTTCACTATCCTCAATACTAATCTCATCTAACACAGTCTCGTCTACTGCCTTCCCTCTACTCCCCTATACTAATCTCATCTATTGCCTTCCATCTATTCCCCAATACTAATCTCATCTATTACCTTCCCCCTGCTCCGTAATACTAATCTTCTCCAGTTCCCAAGACTTATTTTTATTCATCTTGTTCCCAGGCTTCTCCCCACTTCCTCATGAACCTCTCACAATTAAACTCCTGTCATTCTTCCTTCCTCACTGTCCTCTTCTCTGACTTTCACTCTCAGGTTCCCACAGAAATACAGAGATGGGAAGTAGTGGGTGAAAATGTGTAGGTTCAAAAAAAGAAACTTACCTAACACCACGCACTACGAGGAAATATACTGTATTGAGGAACTTTTCTTCAAAATTCTTACTTCAAATAATTCTTCAACTGGTCTTACTATAAATTCTTTTTAAACTTCTTGGGATGAACATTAATTCAGGTAATTATTCTGATATTAATGTTAACATGGTTGGTAACATCTACTGCATGAAAAAAGAAAAAACATACACTGTACTGGCTTTGTAAATAGAGTAAAAATCAGGCAATATAGGTCAGAGAAGACACATCATGAGATATGAAAAAACAAAAGAGGAAATCAGATGGGGTAAGAGACTGATCAGGTCAGGTAAGTAAGAGGCATAAAAAAAAGGGAAAAGGAAAAACAGAACAAAGGACACAACACCAAAATAATCAAGAAAGAATATGAGGGATTAAGATGGGCTGGGGACAGAAGGCAGACAGATAAATATGAGACCTATAAAACAGGAAAATTTAGTAATAAAACATACAAGTGGCAAACTAAAATAGGATGAGTAAAAACATAACAAAACAATTGCAAAATATGAAGGACAGAAAAGCACACAAAAGGATGGGAGGGAGGGAAATAGGGTTGGCTAGAGACAGAAGACAGATAAAGAATAAATATAATAAACCAAGAAAAAACACATCAACAACCACAAAACAAGGAAACAAAATAAAACAGGATAAGCAAAATTACAGCACAAAAGAAATGAAATAAAACATGCTAAGTAAAAACACAGCAAAACAGACAAAAATTTTAAGCAAAATTACAACAAAACAGAAACAGGGCAAAAATGGACAATCAAAAACACAACAAAACACACAAGAATATATGAGAAACAAGAGGGAACAACAGGATGGAAGGGAGGAGGGGATGTAGGATGGGCCGGGGATGAGAGGAAGACAGAAAAGCTGCTCATTACCCGCACCTTCATCCATCCAGCCTCCTGCCCTGACAACAGTGGGCTCAAATGATGGCTAATACTGGCAGGAGTGACAGCTGACGGGGGGTGGGAGGGGGTGGGGAGACAAGGAGGGACTGGACGAGAGTAAAGGAAGAGAGAGAAGGTAAGAATACAGAGAGGGGAGGGGGAGGGCAAGGGGAGGGGGAGGGGGAAGGGGAGGGGGAGGGGGAGGGGGAGGGGGAAGGGGAAGGGGAGGGGGAGGGAGAAACAGAAGGAAAAGGAGGAAGAAGTGGGGGAGGAAGAAAAGATAGGAGAATGAAAAAGGAAGGATAGGTCAGGGAGACAAAAAGAGAGGACCTGGAGAGACAGGAGATGGGAAAACAAGGAAAGAAAAAAGCAGAACATGCAGATGGAAGATAATGGATGAAGGAGGGCAGTGAGAAGGATGGAACAAAAGAGAGGAGTCAAGAATGTGAAGAGTATGAAGGGGAATAATAAAGACAAGGTAGGTTGGAGGACAAACCAAGGGCATATGAAGAACTTTCCACCACTGGCTAAAGCATGCCCAAAAATACCATCACAAACGAAACATACTGACAAATGAATATGGAAAAAGTGAAGAATCTTGCATATACAGAGTATGTAAGATAGCATACAGGCAGTCCCCACAGTCAGTAAGGCATTCCAAATATTATAACAACTGCCCATACAAATGGTACTATACATTGATGGAAACTATCAAATCATCATTACATAAAACAATGGAACTTTCAGAGGAATTTTTCTGTGTAATTTACTGAGGACTTAATAGAAAAAAAGCTAACTTATAACAAGGATTTAATGTATAAACTGTGAATATGAAAAACAAAAATAGAGATGTGGGAGAAAAAAAAAAAAAGTGTATGTGAGATAGGAGTGGCTCCCCTCTGTGTCTGTCACGAACACTCTCATGATTAATGATGGTGTCTTGTCCCTTGCCCAATGTCCCACCCCATCCTGCCCTACCTTGCCCTATCCTGCCCTACCCTGCCCTGCCCTGCCTACCTTGCCCTACCCTGCCCTGCCCTACCTTGCCTGGCTCTACCTTGCCCTACCTTGTCCTATCCTGCCCTGCCTTACTCTGTTCAATGTCTTACTCTATCTTACCCTCTCCTACCTTGTCATAATGAAGGGACCAAGGTGCAGGGTATAACATCACACCTTCCTGGACACTGCAGCTGAGCACTACAGTTTGTTTAAAATGGCCAAGATTATTAAAAATCACAGCTTGCTTACAATGTACCATAGTTCTCCTCCTAAAATCTACCAAATATACACAAGTAAATAAATAAAAGTTTTTTATTACAACCAGTCCAGTATGAGACAGCTCTGACATGTATTCAACATGAAGGGTGGATATTAACACCAAAGAGGTGGCATGTGGTGGTGTGTTGTATGTCGGAGGACTGATGAGCCTCAGGGAACAAGCTGAAAAGCCTATGCCCAGAAAAAAAAAAAAAAAAAAAAAAAAAAAAAAAAATCAATCATCAACACCATCATCACCAAGACTGGCATTATGACCAACATCAACAAATATGCTCACCACCAAGAACAACAATAACAACAACAACAACAGCAACCAAAGTCCACCGATGGTACAAGTTAACAACCGCCTAGCCATTAATCTCCTCACCGCCCGGTTATCAAACTGACTTTAATCGAGTATTGAGTCCTCCACTTTTTTCTTTTCCCCCTCTGACGTCCCCATTTACGGGCGGCAGATGGCTAGAGCCCCTTATTGAAATTCATTACTTTAAGAGCCGACCATTTATCAGGCACGGCTGCGGCAACCCGACGTGTCTGCTGGGTCTCATTCACTATCTCCTAATGTAATTCACTATCAGGGTAAATGCTTAATGTAATCCCAAAAGGAAATGTTATCATGCCATCTGCCACTCCAAAACTTAATTATCCAATACACTCGGATGGAGATATTCAAAATCTCAGGGCCAGATAGACTTATACTGACCCAACCGGCTTTAACACATACAGTCTATAGCCACAAGTATATGGTCAGTAGGATGGGACCCCTTTAAACCAGAGCTGTAATACCTGTACACAATGAGTTCCGAAAAACATAATTTTTCAAAAGTATCAAATCGTATCATTTATAAAGGCTCCAACATGCTTGCACGCTTCAGCCTTGGTCATCTAATCTTTCTAATAATAAGCAATGGGAAAAAAAAAATGCAACACCCACAACCAACATCTGGGCTACAGGCCAAATATTTGCCTATGCCCTGTGATGCTGATCTTCAACAAATTACTCTCAATCTCTAATTATTTTATTCTTACCTAACCCTTAGCCCTTCCACTACCTCTGGTTTACATCAAATCATTGCTGTTTAAATTTACTTTCCCCAGTGACCTTGACTTTTAACTTTCCTTTGTGAGCCAAGATTTAGCCTGACACTTCCACAAAGTGTAGTCTACATCGAATAAACTCTGTTAAACTTGCCATGTGACCTTGACATACTGGTCTAAAAATACAACAGGCTAACCCTCTGTGTGATCCTCAACAAACCCATCAAGGTTGCTTCACATCAGATCAAATCTCCTTTAATTATTTTGTTAACACTCAGACACAACTGATCAAACTCTGACCTGGCCCTGTGACCCTGACCAATAACTGACTGTTCTCACATATAATTTTCTTTTTTAATTCTTGCATGATCCTTAACACTTCCATCAACTTTGGCCCAAATCATATAAAAACTATTTGAGTAAACCTTGCCCTGTGGCCCTGTGATCTTGACTTTTGACTGATAGGTCTCAAAACTGAATCCTTTTATTCATGCCTCATTCTCAACCCTTCCACAAAGTTTGATCTAATGACAAAAACTGCTGAAGTTTACCTTGACCTTGAATTTGATCTGTTTTTTAAAAATTATGGGTTTATTCCTTGGCTGACCCTCAACCCTTCCACCAACTTTGGTTTAAATCAGCTAAAAACTGTTTCTTTTGTTGAGAGATACATCCACAGATCGAACATTGACCTTGCCCTGTCACTGACATGTCAATGGGTCTTACAAGGGATCACTGAAGTCTGTTTTAACAAAATTGAAATTATCCAACTACTCCCTACTGAAGCCAAGGATTAAACTTGCATTCTTTCAGACAGCAGAACACTTTTCTAACCACCTATACATTACCCTCACAGTAACACATGAAAGTATGTACGATTACGGACGCCAAAGCAGGGGAAGGAAAAGCCTTGAATAGCGAGGAATTACGGGGTAGGGAGAAAGGGTTTATTGTAGGGTGGGAGTGGGAGAGGAATTTCAAGAGGGAAATGGTCGAGTGAAGGAAATACCAGGAAGTTTAGATAAGATTTCCAAAGAGTGTGAGGACTGCCTAAGGTACAAGACACAGACTGAAAGGGAAGAAGGGGCCATTCTGAGGGAATATGAGGAAGAAACAACCAAGGGAGAAAATCAAGCTCTTGTTAAATGTCTAGATGGGAAGTAGCCTTAACCTGTTCAAAATGATGACTTTTAAAAGTTAATTCTTGCTATCCTCCGATGATTTTACTCAACTATGGAAAGACTTTTCTTTACCAAAAAGAATTAAATGTAGCCTCCCTAATCCTACCACTATATTGGAACTCTTCCTAAGCAGAATACAACTGTCTGGAAACTGCAAAAATAAAAAAGAAATTTACTATTGAAAGCATTAAGATATTCTACTACTAAAAAGGTTAAGTAAGTGCTTGGGGTGGACAGAATATTATCTAGGAAGTCAAAAGAGAAGGACTTAGGCTGTGAGATGGGAGAGCTGACTACAGGAATGAGGAGGAAATAATTTAGCTGAGCCCGAAGTTTCACAACACACTGGTACTTCAAAAAGAACAGAAGTGATACAGTGACCATAATAAGGACTGAAATAGGGATAAGGGGGATAAGGGTGTATGGAGAGGGCAGGATGGGGTGTGTGAAAGGGGTGTGTTGTCAGTCAGGGATATGGATAAGCTAAGGGTACATGAAGTAAGCAGGACTAAGAATGTGTGAAGGGTGTGATGACTGCAATGGAATGAGAAAGGATGTGGTATAGAAGTTTGGGACAAAAATATGCTAAGGGCAGACAGAGTGAGCATGACTGGGGATGTGTTAGGGTGTGAGAACAGGAAAGATGTGATGCCTAAATCAGGTCTAGGGATACATCACGGGCTGATAGGGTGGGCAGGAATGGGTACGTGTGAAGGGTGGGAGGATAGGAGGGAGGGGTGGCAGCAACCATTGTGTCCCGGGAGAGGCAGCCACAATACCCGTTTATTAACACAGCCCCCACACCACACACACCTTCTGGCCCATATGAGAGGAAGAAAGGGAAGGACTGGGGTCAGAGAAGAAGCCTGTATGTGGCTGGAAGTATTACTGACTGAGTTTTGTGACCACAGTATGGAACATTATTCATTTCAGTACCGGACAGTTTCAAGCACATTTTATACTACAGGTATTATCATTCCAGTATAATGTACTCCACTGCATAATATTGCCTTACAAAGAGTTTGACTCAACTTGCCTAATCATATCAAACTCTTTCTATACCTACTGACTATGGATATATTCTTATAATACATTAAAGGCCTTTGTCATCATCGTTCATGTAACAAAGGACAATATAAAAGACAAACTGCATACACCACAGCACAGTATGAACACTTGGGAACACAAAATAAAGTTTGGTTCATACTGTTATATCTTATGTGTGAATGCAAATTAATTTTGGCCCATACTGTTTTACCTTACAGAGGAATGCAAAATAAATTCTGGCTCATACTGTTCCCACAAAATTAATTTTGGTTCTTTCTGTTTTACCTTACATAGGAATGCAGAATACATTTTGGCTCATACTGTTTCATCTCACTGGGGAATGTTAAATTTTGGTTTACAAGGTTGTATCTTACAAGGAAATATTCAATAAAATCTGTTTGAATACTGTTTTCCCTTACAGGGAAACATGGAATAAATTCTGACTTGTTCTACTTTATCACACAATAAGGGAGGTAAAGAAGGTAAGCAGAAGACACCCCAGTCCATCCCCTGTTACATATGTAACCAGCAGGGGGAAGGCAGGACAACAATGGGAGACAATATGGTAGTACACTGCCCATTAATACCATCACTACAAGTTTTTCTTTTTTCCTTTTCCCCATCCTACTATTAAATTAGCTATGTCTGGATACATCTCTTATACTGAAAGGGTTAATGAAGGCTACATCTCCTCCAATTTCAAATGTCTCTCCAAATCTCATTACAACTATTCAGTACTTGCAGGAATAAAATACAAAGGACACCACCACAATGAAGTCGTAAAGTGCTGAGAAATCTAAAGAAGGTAAACACAAGACACCCCAATCCATCCCCAGTGTACACATGTGGCCAGTGGGGGGAGGGGAGGGTGAGCCAAAAGAACAATGAGAGACAATGTGGTGGTATAGTGTCCATTAACACCATCTGATAATCATCTCCATCTCAGGGCTTGCCGCCTGTACCTCACAGCTGCCGGTGTCTCTTGACATCACAAAGTGGCTTTTTAGAAGCCTCGGTACTGTATATCGATTTATCTACCATTTCCATGAAACTTTGCAAAAGAAAAAGAATATTCACAATCTTTATCTTTTCTTCTGTCATGATTAATTTTGATATGTGAGGGCAAAGTACCTTCTGGACAGTTACAGTATGTCATGCCCTTTCCTGCTTGGGGGGGTTTCTAGAAGTACACCTGTCCTGTATGAGACATCCCTAGCATGTTTTCAATATGAACGGTGGGTGTTAGCGCCGAAGTGGTGACATGTGGAGGTGTAGGAGGACTACTGGGCCTTGGGATAGGCCACTGCCCCCAAGAAATAGGCCCAGAGCCTTTGCCCAGAGTTGGACACGTAAAAAAAAAAAAAAAAAATCTTGCAACCACTTCCACCCATGTAATACTATTGCACATACTTTTGAAAAAAATTATGTGCATTATGAAAGTACCCTATTAATGCAGTACTTAAACAAGCACATCTCAAGCCTACTACTTAACTCTTTTTTTTTTTTTTTTTTTTTTTTTTTTTTTTTTTAAAGCAGCATTCTCTCCCTGCCACAGCCTCCCTGATACTAATATTAACCTCTTCTCTATAATGACCTTTTTTTTTGTAAGGTTTGCTTGCTACCTCTACAGTTTTACTCCAGTTTGGAAATACTTCTCACAAAGAAGGGTTAATGAATGCTTTATCTAATCCTGCCAGTTTGAAAAATCTATCCTCATAAGAAAAATCATGTGCAGAAAGAAAGACTTAGTATTAGAAATAAACAGATAAAGTGGTAGGTGGGGGCACTCACCATCCACTCACTCGATGTAGTGCTGCTCTCGGGTGTCTGCCCTTTACTCTCCTCTATCCTTCTTTCCTTCCATCCTCTTCTTTCTTTCTTTCCTCGTCCTTCTGCCTATGGGTGACTTTACACTCCCTCCTCTGTATTTTCTCCTTCATTCTTTCCTCTTCCTGCTGCCTGTGGGTGACTCTACACTTGGAGACAAGTCATGGTTTCCTGTACACCAGGAAACCATTTACTACTCTGGGTGGTAACCATATAATCAAATTTTCGTGCCTGGTGGTTTAGTGGGTAATTATTGCATTCCAGTCGGACTGAGCCAGTGAAGATTTATATCCAAGGAGTGGTTGGGGTTCATTGCTCACGTAATGCCCCTCAGGGATGAGTGAGGACTCTCATCTTAAATGTCAGGACCAACTGCCTAGCCCCGGGCTCCTACGCTCCTCATGGGGCAAAGTAGGTATGGATGATGGAGAGATGGATAAATAAAAGTTCCATACTGTGATGAAGAGGTTAAACAAAAACACAACTACATTCATCATGCCAGTAAACCTTCTCCTAAGTAATTTAAAGCCTTGTTCACTCCTACCCAAGCTACTGCCATCATCCTTATCTTTCTCCATTACTTAACTGTCTTGCTTCAGAGTTAAGTAAACCATATTCTCATCAGCTTAAGTGGCTCTCAAGCAACTCCTTTTGGCTAGTTTATTTCTAAGTATGGAATATTAATTTTCTCTTGTAAGTTCTTCCTCGTCATTTCCATCATCATCATCATCTAGACTCCCACCTAAGGATGGGATGAGACTGGGGTCCTGAGAACAAGAAAAACAACATACAAAGGGATACTGAAGCTTACTGTACAAAATACATCACTATGAAAGAATCTATCTCTATCTATTGCCAGACGCCTCAATCCCGTTTGGGGTGGCCACAAACAAATCGCCTCGTCGTCCTGTCCCCCGACATTTCACTGCCCTGCTCCCAACTCACACCTCCCTCTCTCATATACCTCTCCACCCCATCCCTCCATCTCATTCTCGGCCTCCCCCTCCCTCTTCCCCTCTCCACCTCACTCATATACACTCTCTTCGTCAGTCTCTCATCCTCCATCCTCTCCACGTGGCCAAACCACCTCAGTGTGTTCCTCATAACACTTCCTATCACATCCACATCCACACCACAACGCTCCTTTATATCCTCATTCGTCAGCATGTCTCTCCATGTGACTCCACAGGCTTCTCTTAAATAACTCATTTCCACTGCTCTCACTCTTGACTTGTGTCCTTCCAATAATGTCCAAGCTTCACTTCCATATGTTAGAGTTGGTATCACAATACTGTCATGTAGTAACTTTTTCACTTCCATGCTCACTTCCCTGTTTCTTATCACTGCTTTCAAAGAACCAGCAACCTTTCTTCCCTGCTGTACCCTTTCAAGCACTTCACCCTCCAAACTTCCATCCTTACTCATCACGCTACCCAAGTACTTAAACGTACTCACATTTTCCAATTCCTCACCATCCAACCTCGCTGTCCATTCACTGACTTCACCTCTCTCAAAGACCATCACTTTACTCTTCCCTACATTCACCTTTAGATTCCGTTTCTTGCACACTCTCCCAAACTCATCCACCAAGCCTTGCAGCTCCCCTTCGTCTTCACTCAACAACACAGTATCATCTGTAAACAACAGTATAGGGAGTTTCCAAACACTATCCTCTCTCATCAGGGCCACTCCAACATCCACTATCCTACCTTGTACCTCTTTTATTACCCCATCCATGAACAGACTGAACAACCATGGAGACATGACACATCCCTCTTTCAACCCAACCTTCAAAGAGAAAAATTCACTTAGTTCACCATCCACACGCACTGCAGCCTTAGCACCATCATACATACTCTTCACAGCATTCAACAACTTTCCATCTACTCCATATATTCTTAATACTTTCCACAATCCTTGTCTATCCACCCTGTCATATGCTTTCTCCAAATCCATGAAAGCTGCATACAACTTCTTTCCCTTCTCTAGAAACTTTTCCACTAAAGATCTAAGAATGAATATCTGATCTACACAACCTCTTCCCTTCCTAAAGCCTCCCTGTTCTTCTCCAACTAATTCCTCTGTTCTCTCTCTAACTCTGTCAATAAGTATCCTACCATACACTTTTCCTATTGTACTAAGAAGACAAATGCCCCTATGATTACCACACACTTCTTTTTCCCCTTTTCCCTTGTACAAGGGAATAATTATACCTGACTTCCAATCCTCCGGGACTCTACCTTCCTCCCAGGCCAATCTGCACATCTTCCACATCCATTCTACTACTATCTCTCTCCCATGCTTCAGCATTTCACCACACACTCCATCAATTCCTGGGGCTTTCCCCAATTTAACTTTCTTCATTGCTTCCACAACTTCTATCCTACTGATTTCTTCCTGTCTTCTCACCTCCCTCCTTCTCCCAGCCATTCCCCAGCCACTTATACTCGCATTACTTCCATCCTGTATGAAAGAAGTACCAGAAAATCTCCTATGCTCAAAAGCAAACAGCCCCTTATTATTCTTACTCTTATCTTCCCACTTTTCTGCACTTTTACCTACTAGTACTGCATTATACTGTAGAGCAATCTGAAAAAGTAAACATTCCTATCACATCAAATATGGCAATTAACAATTTGCATGAATCTACCGCAGGACATAAGTCTCTCTGAACTTTTTCTAATCTGACCTACAGGCTGTTAACCTCTTCCATCTGTGTGTTTTGTAATCTGTCTATGTATTTATGGCCAGATATCTTAATCCTAAAGGGGATGGCCACAACCAGATGTCCTCCAGGTCACCCTGTCCTCCACCATCAGGCAGCCCTTCCTCCAACTCACATCATCCTCATTCATCTACCTCTCCATACCATCCCTCCACCTCATCTTCAGTCTTCACTTCTCCCTCTCCCCTCCACCTCACTCACATACCCTTTTCCAGTCAGTAACTCACTCTCCATTCTCTGCACATGGCAAAATACACACATTAAGCAATTTCACTGCACCTTGCAGGCATTTAAAGCAGCACCTATGAATCATGATATTCTTTAGATAAAATGCTGTCCCACATTTTCAATATACTGTGGATGTATATCAAGATAATTTTCACACCTATCTTAACCCACCATTCCAAACTCGTGCCATCTTACAAGTTACATCATTAACAATCAATGTGTTTTAAAGCTAAGACTGCAAGGACTTCTCTCAGCCATAAGGGCATGGGAAGTATTTAAGCTTGTGCAGTGCTTGTGACAAGTAGGTGCATAAGATATGTAGTGGCATCAGAGATGGACTATGCTATGATGCTGATTTCATGTGTGTGGTGTGTTGGGAAGAGCATATGTAGATTGTCAGGGGTGATAGGATTGAGCTTGCTGCTGAGTCTCTTGGGTGTGTGGAAGAGTTTTGCTATTTGGTAGACATGTTATATGCTGGAGGTGGGGCTCAAGTCAGTAGTGGTTGGAGGAAGTTCTGGGAGCTGTTGCCTCTACTGACCCTCAGAGGGCTCTCCCCCCGTGCTAAGAAATCTTTGTATGCAGCATGTTTTAGGAGTGTAATGCTGTATGGTACCGAGACCTGGGCAGTGGGAGAGAAGGATATTCGCAGGTTCAAACGTACAAAAATGGCAACAATTAGGTGGATGGGCAGTGCGTCCTTGAATGCGAGGCCTAGAGGGGCTAGGATTATGATGGAAGGGTTATGAGGAAGGATGGGACCGGAATGTATTGGTGTTGTGATGAGAAGACGTAGATCGATATGGTTTGGGCACGTGGAGAGGATGGAGGATGACAACTGGATGCAGAAATTGAGAAGTGTGAACCCTGGGAGTTGGGCTGCAAGAGGGTGACTGAAAAAGACCTGGGATGAGATCACAGAGTGTGACCTCAGGGATAAGGTACTGAATAGGGAGGCAGCCAGAGACTGAGCAGCATGGAGAGCTGCCATTAGGTGACCAATGCTGATGCATGCAAGTACAAGTATGCTGGAGCCTTTAAAAACAAAACAAAATAAAGTCCTGTGTTACCCTGAACAAAATGCCTAAAACATCAACGGCTACAAAGTAGTTTAGGATACTTGGAACTTCAGTGCTTGAAAGACATGTTGATAATGACTCTCTTAGGGCCATGTGCATAAAACTAAAATCAAGAGGTGAACCGTGGAATGTAGGCATCTTATCTCTGATGATTATTTTTGGAACACAACATGATTCTTAGGGTCTGAATGGTGCATGAATGCATGTATTGCCCATTTCACTGGGCATGCCGTTGACTACTTCACCCTCTTCTACTATGTCTTACGTAATCAAGTTGTGGGAGTGGCCCAGTTCCGTAACATGAATATAACCCAAGCATGGTTGGTTCTCACATTCTAGGAATAGTACTAGCTTATGCCCATCACACTGGGTCAAGTGAAAGATAGGTTCTGGGATAAACCACTGCCTGTGGTGCCAAGAGTTGCAGCAGTGAGGGATTGTGGTGCTGAGTGAATGGGCACGTAGGAAAACAATTTCCTAGGTAAGATGGGTGGTTGGTAGGCTTAGGTATGATACAAGGATTGCTGATAAAAGAATACTCAGATCTGGTGATACACAACAAACTGTAACATGCAACACACTGCTTACAGAGTAAGAACGCTGATTGAATATAAATCTGCTCTTGACTGAAGTCATACTAGTTTAAAATTCGAATGAGGCCATGCCAGAAACTGAACTGGCTGGTGGGAAGGAAAGTATCCAACGGGACAGTCTGAGTGTGACTGATAATCTACTTAACAGAAGTAGAGAAAAGAAAAAGATATGGTAGCATGGGCCCGCCTTTTTTCACCTAATGAATGGTTTCTAAGCTGCACTGTTTCCTACAACATTCGGTGAAATCCCTTAACCCTGATACTCTTTCATAAGATTTTGTCAGAATGGCAGAGATGCATTTCAAACTACAGAGTGGAAAAGAAAGAGGGAAATGGTGTAGGTGGCATTAGGGAGAAATGAGACATACTACAAAAGAGCTTTCTTCAAACAACAAAGTTTATGACCGAAACCACCAGGCGCCAAAATTTGGTTATATGGTTACCACGCAGCGTAGTAAATGATTTCCTGGTGTACAGGAAACTATTTGGCTTGTCACTCTGTGTAGAGTCACCCTCTTCCTTCTGCCTGTGGGTGACTCTACACAAAATGACAAGCCAAATGGTTTCCTGTACACCAGGAAATCATTTACTACGCTGGGTGGTAACCATATAACCAAATTTTGGCACCTGGTGGTTTAGTGGATAATTATTTCGCTCCAATCGGATTGAACCAGTGAAGGTTTATATCCAAGGGGTGGTTGGGGTTGATTGCTCATGTAATGCCACTCAGGGATGAGTGAGGCTGGTCACTCTCATCTTAAATGTTGGGACCAACTGCCTAGCCCCAGGCTCCTATGCCCCTCAAGGGGCAATGCAGGATTGGATGATGGATGGATGGATAAAGGAACACCAAGGCAAAATATACTGTCCTGGTGGATTGAGAGCAGTGGATATGGGGCTGTTAAGGAATGAGTATGGAGTGCACAGAGTGAAGAGAAAATGGAATAATGTGATCTGTGAGAGATGTGGTGTACTGGTGCCTGTGGACACCAGAGTTAAAGGAAGTATGCTTACATGGCATGACCAAGCAGAGAGAGTACGTATGAAAAGAGTGGTGAAAAGGGTGTATCTTGAGCCTGTAGGTGGAAGGCGACATGGCAGGTCAAGAAGGTGGATAATTACGGTAAATGAGTGTGTGAGAAAGAGAGATACGAAAGATGTTGTGGTTATGGAACTTACAAGAGATAAAACTGGCTGGATTAATTTTGTGTGGAGGAGTGTATGACCAGGGTTTGGCACACCGTTTTAACTTGATCATCATCAGACTGACTCTGATGGATAAGAGAATGTGAAGCTAGTTGCAGAATAAGTTCTGACCTAACAGATGGGGCCAGGATTCTGGGGGGCTTGACTGACCTAACAGATGGGGCCAGGATTCTGGGGGGCTTGAATGGTGAGTAAATGGAAGTGTGGCCTATTTAACTGAGCAAATTTTGGTTAATACCTCACTCTATCAAGTTCTTTCTGGCTCTATGGACCCAACCTTACCCAATCCTTGGGATAGGAGATCTGGACAATGATGATGATGATGTTGATATGACAAAAGGAATAGTGGGACGGGAGATTTGGACAATGATGATGATTCACGATCTGACAAAAGCAACAGGAATATTGTTCAAAGTCTGGAAATGGGGTGGTGGTAATAAGGTGTACTTGGTAGGTAATCAATAATCAAATCAGAAAAATCATCATCATCATCAACCATTATCCTGAATTCTTTTGCCAGCAAAGGACATGGTGAGGTAGCATTCCATAGGGAGGGAGACAGAAAGCACAAGAGAGGGAAACCTATCAACAGCATGCCACCCAGATGGGCTAGACATTCATTCATTCATCACTGCAATCCCTGGAACCCTCAAAATATAATTAAGATGGCTCAAGAATATGAATGAAAATGGGTTCTGAATGGAGGAGGAGATTACAGTAAGGGATGGTGTTTCGTCATGCGTGTTTTGAACATTTTTCTGTTCATCAAGATGGCTGAGGTGCTGTAATAGGATTTATGATATCTAATTCCATGGCAGTTACAGAAAATTTAGTAATGACTACAAAAGAAAGGAATGGGTTGTTGTAAAATTCAAGACTACGAGGGAGAGTACGGAATACAAGGATTTGAGAGTGAAATCTATGTTTACATTCAAAGGCCACTGACTATGACAGAATGAATAAACTTTTCACTTGATGCACTCCATGTGTTGTGAAAATAAATGTTACGGTTAGAAAGGTTAAAGGGATAGTCAGGTTACCATCAGTGGGGTCAACATAGGCAAACCGAAGAGGAGTCATCAGTAGCCTTGTGCCACTTGCAAGATAAGGGATGATAGTAACTCCATCTTGTATGATGTCTCTGGTGGATATGTAGATAACAATTAATGCAAAATTACTACAGGCATCTCGAAATGTACAAATCAGAATTTGGCTCTCCATTATCCTATATGTGTTTTTTCTTGGAGGGAACCCTTTGCAGGCTCCTGGCCTTTACTTCCTTCTTCCTTGCATAAAAAGAGAGAGAGAGAGAGAGCCTAGATTAACAAAAACATACGTACATAACAGACGGAGAGGTCTGAAAGACAGATTGCAGCATAAAACCACTTCAGAGAGCCCAATGCAAGTAAGATCAAGTGGCTCAATGAACACTTGAAAAAAGACTGCTAAAGGGTATGTGGCTGTGATGTAAGTTGAGAAGTTCTGCTACAAAGATGGCGTGATTTGTGAGAAAGATTGTACAAAAGCTAGGTTAACTGTGACACTCAACAATAACTGCAAGAAATTTAGAGAGCTGTTGTCCTTACTATGAACTCATTCACTTCTGTATTTAAGAGAAGATTTATGCTTCACGTGTGATATGTCTAATGGTATAAAGCAGCGATACATCGTCAGTTAGGATGAACATGTCTAATGAAACACACATACTACAACCAGAAAATGGCAAGTAAGATGTATATACACTCAAACACAATGGGCTGAATTAAGAGGACATTTCATTACCAACTCCATACTGCCACATGCTTATTTCAAATTCATAAATGCCATTAATATCTTCCAGTCCTCACACACTTTCTCCACTATCTGTTTTACTGCAACTACATGATTTAAACATCCCCTGCTGCTTTACTCATCACTCGCCAATTATTTTTACACGTCTTACCTCTTCATCACTATTTTTGTCTTGCTTTTCCTATCTGTATTTTCAGTCTCCTTAATCACAATAATCAAATGAATTATTTCATGACAATATATACACTCACATCAATCACTTTTACTTTCATGCAAAAGGGGCAATCACAGCCTTCTTTCATGCCTCAGGTGCATTTCCATTTATCCAGACTTTCCAGAATGTTTCCCACAAATGGTTCATTCCATTCTCTCCACTGCATTCATAGTTTCTTGTTTAACACCTGTTGCTTTCCCGACATGCAACCTTTCACAGCATGCTTCAGTTCTGCTAATGACACATTCTCAAGAGCCACATTCCTTTCTTGTGAACAACCAATCCAAATCCTGTTCCCCACTCTCCTCCCCAGAGCCAGTTACTTCTATCTACCCTGTAAGAAGGCTTATCAGATCTAGAAATGCTGTATACAACTTTCCATGCCTTTCTGAATGCCAGTCACATTATTTTTCCAAGGAGAAAGTCTGGTTCACACAAGTATCCACATTTTCATTTGTTTTTCTCATTCTCAGCACTGAAAGTTCAAAAAAAAAAAAAAAAAAAATCACTATACTCTGTCTAGCTACTATGCAAGTGAAACATTACAATCAGGTTGGAGTCTTTTGAGATGATATGACACTGACAAATACAAATGATTAGAGATGATCCTTTAAATTGAAACGAACATGTAAATCGAGCATTGTGAATCAAGAAAACAAAATCAAAATAATGCAAGGGCTGACGGCGATCATGCTCTGCTTGAAGCGTTCTTCCAATTTCAATGAACACCTTGGAGATATTTCAGTTCAGTCAAAGGAATTCTTCACCCCTCAAGTACCGTATGTCAACAATTTGCGATTAATTATAGCAGATAACTTTTTCAAACCAAGTCCTGTAACAGAGAAGTTAAAATAAACTCTGCAAAAAATTTTCTTTATTTGTTTCATTTCATCGTTTCATTTTCAAAGGCTCCAAAATGCTTGCACGCATCGGCCTTAGTCACCTAATGGTGGCTCTCCATGCTGCTTGATCTCTGGCAGCCTCCCTATTCAGTCCCTTATCCCTGAGATCACACTCAATGACCTCGTCCCAGGTTTTTTTCCAGTCTACCTCTCACAACCCTACCCCCAGTGTTAACAATAATTGTCATCCCCCATCACCTCCACATGCCCAAAACATCTCAATCTACCTCTCCTCATAACAACATCAATACACTACAGTCCCAACCTACACCCACCGCGAACTGACTTAGGACCTACACACAGAATTGCTATGGGAGAGTTGTCTGCCTTTGCTTTGTGTTTCCACCTCTACCAAGTGAATTTTTTGGGCAAGAAGTAACAGGCAACTCCCCTCGTGTTGGCAGGAGGTAGTGAAACACTCAGCACGTCAGTGCTTGCCGAGAAGCGAGAGTGAGAGTACAGTATATGTTCCCATCGCTCCAAGCTTGCACCTCCCTCTTTTTTCATATGCATTACTGTTTGCCCTGTTATTTTCCTAGAGTCGAGTTGTTATGCCTGGAATGTACTGCTCAAGGGATGAGAGGGTCCATATCATTGAATGGAGGAAGGATAATGTCCCAATCAAAACTATTTGTGAACGTACTGGATGAGCAAAGTCTGCACAAGATGGAATTACTTCCCACGCCTTTGTGGCAAACAACACATGGCAACTCTCCCTTTTCTTTGACAGTACCATCACCGGCCCTTGATACCATCAACTTTGTTTTATATGCATTTACTCTCAAGCCCTTGTGCCCCATACCTTCTCTCCACTTCCTAAATTTTTCCTCCACCTCCCTTTCATTCTCTGCAATCAACACCTAATCATCGGCATACAAAATAATGCATATTAATAATAAAACATTTCATCCAATTTTTCACACAGCTTTATTTCTCCATACATTCACACATTATGTAAGGCTGTGGTCCATGCTTGTATGGGTCAGCATCCTCCCCCTCTCTCTGAAGGCTACTAAGCTGCGTGGTCTGCAGCATTAAGTCAAGTCCCTTAACCCTGATGTCCACTCACAGCAACTCACCCCATTTCTTCCTTGATCTGCACACAAAGTATGTCCCTTCCACATTCAGGTTTGTACAGGACCACATCCAGATACCCATAACCATTCTCACTACATGTTCAACTCAGTCTAACTATATGCATCACTTTACAAATACTCACTTTTGTCCCAGCATCCTCCTACACGTGCACTTGCTGTTCTATCCCTCAATGTGATCTTACACATCCACCTCACCATTCTCATTCCACTACATTCATTCCCGTGCACAACTGTCTCTTAGAATGAACTAATTTATTACTATACAGTATTACACTGTGCATTTAAAAAGGATAAAGTTTCTTTTCCAAACAGAGGCAAAGGCACTTCATTGTAAATACAGGCTACAGCACTCTGAACTCATTCCAAATGCCTCATATTCTAGATTCTGCACCATTATCCTCCAAGCTGACAAAGCACTGAAGACTATCAATCTTCTCCAGTCCGACTACACTACACTACTTCCTTTACAAATGGCACCCCATAATTACATAATAACTCTGCAATCTACCTTCCACACTGCTACATCTCTAATGTATTCACCCTCATGAAACACCAGAAAAGATGGTGTCAATACCAATACCCTCCCTGGATATGGCAAAACAACACTGTCCACTATCCACCTGTGAGCTTCCATTCATCCCACCAACCACAGCCTTCGTCATTTCCATGCCCCTGAAAACCCATGATAATACTGTACTTCAAATGCCATCATAAACACAAGATGACTCAACTTTAATCCACGAAGCACACTTACTCAACTTCTTAAACACTGTGCTACAGACTACCATGTTCATGGCATCTCAAAACTCAGGTATCCTTACAAGCACTGCATTTCTATACAGAATTGTAATTCACCATGGAGGCATACCATCCCTCAGATCCATCCTCCCACTTTCCAGCATAGCCACATAGGTCACTGTCTACCACAACAATCTCCCTATCGCTGTCCCAAAACAATTTGCAACAGTGTGTCCAGCTCTGCTTCTGCCTTACTAAGTCATGTTTACAGGGCTAATATACATGTATGCTTAGATAATTCCTAAATGTAACTTTAAAATTTCTAAACATAAATTAAAAATAAGTACCTTTTAATAAGTCAACAATTGTCGTTCACCATTTTGACATATAACATTTTTTTCATCCTTTGCTAATACAATACAGTACAGTGGCTCTCCTCCTCTTACTTATGATGAAGTTCCTGAAGAACACAAGCCTGCTAATGTACTAACAGTTTTCTTCCAATTCTTCTATACACTGTACTGCTTTCCAAGTTACCATTTCGACAGAAGGATACACACAAACTTCCAACCATAAAGTTCATAAGTTAATCAAATTATTACAATTCTGAAGCAGCAGAGCCACATCAAATTACTGTTCATAATTTTAAAACATCTTGGCCCCATGGCCATGTATGCCCTCACTGAAATTTTTAACATCTGAATGTACTGTACAGAGACATCCCAGACATTTAAAAGAAGCAATCATCATTCTATTTCCAAATAAACCACCGAATAATCCATCGTCTTATCATCCCTCATTATAGAACAAGATCTCTGCTCTGCTATGCTATCACCCAAAATTATGAGAGGATATCCTTAAAAATATCATTCCTTACACTCCTTCAGCCTAATCTCAACAACCTTCCATTCGTAACAGTCCTATCCTATGCTAATGGCTTAGCTGTAGCTTCAAAACACTGCAAAACTTACTACCGTATTTTATAAACCATCTCATTACTTATGCTCACAAGAACAGTAGCTTACACTAAAAAGAATTATTATTTTACCAACATCATTCACCATTCTCTTCACTCCTGATAAAAATGAATCTCAAAACACACACTCCATTCACATTTTTTATAACCAATCCCTACCCTAACAAAGGCATTCCAAATTCTTGGACTTACAATGGTTACACATATACACCTAAGACATTTCCTCATCACACACCGATGAGTATACAGGCCTGCAGTAAACTCGATGGTTACAAAACTAACAAACAAGGAACCGACTATAATAATCCTGACAACATTAAATTATGTGTTAAGCTGGGTTCCCCATATCAATCACAATCCGAGTAAACTCCATAAAAATAAGTCTTAATAACATAGGTGGATCTAGACAGCTATTCTGGGAGGGCCAAGCAAGACAGGGGCACCGTGAACAGCTATTCTTGGGGGGACCAAGCAAGAAAAGGGTGCCCACTAGTAGCCAGCTTATTTAAATTTTCATTACTTATTAAGTATACAGTATATCTAATTCTTAAGAGTAACTTTTGGAAGGTTAGGCTAGACATAGAGTGAACGTTTTCTATAGGAAAACATTCATTAACATCCCCATTTCCACACACACACAAACACATGTATTAAAAGATACTTTTTGTCTGCAGCATCGACATGTTTGGGTGAGAGCGAGGTGCCCGACACTTCTTGCCTATGGCTCTAGGAATTGAAAGGAACAAGAGGCACAGCAAACAACTGAAAGGAATTACAGAGGGGTGCCAACGTACCTTCTGGGGGGGGGCCATGGCCCCAATGACCCCTAAATCCACCAGTGCTTAATAACAGGAACAGGATGTGCAATAACCACTAGTACAGATCATCTTCAACAGTAAACAAAAGTGCTCCAAAGAAAAAAGAAAAAAACTTGCTCCATATAACACTACACTACAAAATGAAACCTACCGGGTACCACAGTAATCCAAACCTCACATCAAACATTATCCTCCAAGGATTCTCACCAAACATTCATCCCAAGGAAATTACCGTGACCTTTCCTGATACACCTGTATACAAGTTCACTAAACCAAATTATCATGTAGCCATCACCATTCTATACTTCAATAAAAATATGACATCAACAATCCACACTGTCCTTACTATAATACAGCTCATCGCACAATAACTCTCTCTCAACTCACTCTCACACCACAGACAAACCTTCAACATAACCTCAACAAATGACTGTTTTGAATGCACGCATGAATTGCCCAGATACCTACAGTCCATCTGGCTGGCATCCAGATGAGCCTGGGGCCACAAAAACAACAGTATGACAAAGCACTGGTATGAAACTGACAGAGAAACCAACGTATCACAAGTCCTGATGCCACTGAGATCTCTGAAATGGATAAAAATTAATTAATTAACTTAAAAACAGAAGACCACTAACCTGTCTCAGAGTCAATGGTGAAGTTGAGGTTCATCCAAATGCTGTCATCATTCTTTTCATCAACATCTGTGTCACCCTTCGGCTGAAAAAAATGTAAAAGTGAGTTTCTTAACAACATGAAAATGAAGCAACAAATCAAACTATTTATCAGTACAGCAAAGAGTAATGCAAGGTTGTGGGACAAGATCAAATGACAGTCATAACACAAGTAAACCTCATGATCTCATCTCATCTATCCTCAGAGGGGATACCAGTAATATACAGACATTTCCACACACAGGCTGCCAGTGCAACGATGGCTTTCCTTCATCATCCATATGGAGCCATCACATAAGATAAAAGCACACAGCACAAGAACTGTGGTATGAAACTGAATATAGTTACAGGGACTATTAGATGGGCAATTTTCAACCCCTCTACATACTACTAAACTATATTTCCAATGTTCCCAATTGATCTAACCTTAAAAAAAATTATAAATTGTCTCTGAAATGGTTTCCACATCTCTCCAGGCCCTTTAGAGCTAAGCAGGCACAAACTGCTGTGCAGAATCTTAGTCACTATAAAAAAAAAACTATTGAATTCAAGGAAACTTTGAGTGATATGAAGATGAAAGCTACTGCTGCCATTGTTGTTGTTGTTGTTAATGATGATGATAATGATAATGATGATGATGTGGCCCTAGGTTAATCTGAACATGAGCCCAGTGGATCACTGCCTGGTGTTGTTCTCCTCCTACAAACACCATACTCCTTTCTGACAACAAAGAGGAGGTGAATGATATTTGTAATACCAGACAGCTGAGCCATCCAGTTATATTGGTGCCACCAAACGAAGGCATCCCCTCCAGTGGAGATGATGAATGGAAACATACAGCATTTGTAAGGTCAAATAAGATACAGTAGTATCTACTTGCTTAAGGTGTACATATGTGATATAAGCTTAAGCCTGAGATGCAAATATAATTCTACCAATAGCACAGGTATTTTTTGCTGAAAATGTCTGTAGAAGATAAAATAGTTTGGAGAATCACCAACAGAGAATGACAAAACTCACGACAAGGATTTAAGTTCATCTGTGATGAGTGATCTCAAAGATGTGGTATATACACGTCTAATGAAAGATGTACTTTCATGGGAATACCTTAAATGCATGGATGTGCATACATACTGTATACTATCTATAGTATAATTAAGTGCTCGTAGAGAAATAGATGTCCGGGTGTGTTATTGACAATCTGAGAAGGGACACTCAAAAGAACTGTCTGACCATGTGACTAGTGAAGTATGCAAAGTGAACTTGGGGGAGCTTGGATGTAAAAAGGCAAGAGGGTGGTTGTGTGTGAATAAATAATGTACAAAAACAGACAAAAAGAGTAGTAGCAGATACAAACACACACACAAAAGGTAAAGAACTCAGTGACGATAAATTGGGAGCTAATGGATTACATATATCCGCAGACTTCATACAAACACTACATGGTTAAGAACACTAAAGGTATACACAGTATTGCAAGGGTGTCAGCTAACATAATGGGAATGGCACTGAAGGATTTCCAGCTACAATGGGGAGTAGAGGTCAAAAGGAAGAAATGGTAGGTGTTTGCAGGAAAGTCTGGTCGAGGGAAATGGAACACATAGGCAGTAAGAGGTATAAACATCAGGAAAGTAAGAGTTTAAAAAAAAAGGGGGGGGGGGTAATTAGGAGCATAGGAAAAAAAAAATACTGCAAGCTTCTCTGGTAACAGGAAGTCAATTTCAAAAGATGTAAGAGTCCATATAAATATAGTAAGAGGTGGGAAAACAGAGATAATAATGGAAGAATGCTAACAAATAAAAGAGAAAAAAAGGAAGGAAACTGGAATGCACAGTCATCTCATTATACGACTTCAAAAATCACTACGACAATTCAAAAGTCATACCCTTTTTCGGAATTAAGATAAAAAACTGGTTGTGATTTCATCAGAACAATAACTGCAATGCCCACCTCCGCAAATCTTGTGCATATACGGTGATGCACACAAGGCGACAGTCAGCTGCCTGAGCTAACATCATTGCCCAGTGTTTACATTTGCTGTGATCGTCTGCCTTTCGTTCCTTTTTGTGCATGAAAGGCCACTGAAACACCACTGCTACTGCCAAATAACAGTGTGAGAGCACAGCAAATGATGAAGTGTGCAATGTTAAGTGAAGTGATAACTTTTTGTTTGTATAATACTGGAACTTGTGACTTGGAAATTTTGTCTGGCAAGCATGCTACCCCTAACAGAAAGTGTGGTGCTACTGAGGGGCACCAAGAGCAAGTCTTAAAGGGTTCGGTTTTTTAGATTTCAGGTTTCACAGTCGAGGGCACCCTCCCTTACCCCACTGAACCCACGTTACATAAACTTCACTATACGATAACTTGTTATGCAATAAGTTTTTACTTGACGCAACCATATTGCACAGTGAGGCCTGCCTGTAAAGGCGTTGTAATGAGAAAGGGTAGACTGAGATGGTTTGGGCATGTTGAGAGCATGGAGATGACTACTGGGTGCAGAAGGTGAGAAGAATGAATGTTAGGAGCAGGGATGCAAAAGGCAGACCAAAAAAGCCCTGAGACAGGGTCACAGAATGTGACCTCAGGGATAACGGACTGAATAGGGATGCTGCCAGAGATTAAGCATGATGGAAAGCCACCATTTAATGACCAAGGCTGACACATCAAGCATGCTGGAGCCTTTATACATGATATGATATGATACAACAGCTGCTTTGTGTTCATCTGATGGAACTGAACAACTCCCAAAACTAAAATACTATGCTAAACTGTGGCTGCTTTGATGAGCCTTCAATATGAGGTAGAAATGAGTTACTAGTCAAATTTATCCACCAATTGGAAGACACTTAGCTTTAAACTAAGCTGGAAGGGTTTGAGAGTAAATGCAAGTCACAAAAGTGATGATATCTAGGGTTTGTGGATGTCCTATCAAAGAAAGAGTGTGGCCATGTGCAGTCTGACACAAGGATGTGGGTAGTAACCCATGTTGTTCAGTGTGTGATAAGTGGGTGCAAATGAGATCTAGCTGTATTAGAGGTTTGGTTCTGTATGCTCTCCTTTACATACTGCAGCAAAGAGGTGGGAAAGAATAAACCTTGTTGGAGGGTCTGTTGGATGTGTGGAGGAGTTTTGTTTGAGGAACATGAAACGTGATGGAGGTAGGGCTGAAGTTACCTCAGTAGCAAGGGTACCGAGTGGTTGGAAGAAATTCAGGAAGTTATTCCCCCTCCTGGCAGTGAGAGGGTTCTCCCTCCATGCTAAAGGGTTTTTGTATGCAGCATGTGTTACTGTAGAAGTGTAATGCTGTATGATAGTGTGACTTGGGCAGTAAAGGGGGAGGATATTCATAGCCTCAAAAGTGTAGAGATGAGAGTGATTACTTCAATGTGCAGTGCACTACTGAATGACAGGCCTGGGGTGTTAGGACTGTAAATGATGAGTTCAAAGGAAGGATGGGACATGAATGTATTAGAGTCATGATGAGGAGTAGACCGAGATGGTCCTGGGCATGTGGAGAGGATGGAAGATTACAAATGGGCATGGAAGGTGAGAACTGAAAACATCAGGGATAGGGTTGCATGAGGCAGACCAAAAAAAAGACCTGGAACGAGGTCACAAAGTGTGACCTAGTACTGAATAGGGAGACTGCCAGATACCGAGCAGCAAAGAAAGCCACCAATACGTGACCAAGGCCTATGCATGCAGGCATGTAAGAGTTTTAATAAACAACATGATATGATTGTCCCAGTCAAGAGATGATTTATGATGATAGTACGAACTCTATGGCTCGTATGACTCACTAAACTGAATAAAACTGTCTGATACTTATCAGTGGAAAAACTATCAGAACAGTTTAGATCATAAATGGGTCAATGGTAACAGTAATAACTCACAGCTTCTATGACTCATTCTCAGCTTAATAAAACTGTGTGGCTTAGTTGGAATAAAATGAATGAGTTGTCCTGACCATGAGAGGGTTAATGTTATGACCAAATACCTTCTTGCTATGGTCCTTATCCTTGGTGGCATCAGGTGGGGTGGTGGCAGTACCCTCCTCCTCGAAAACCTCTCGCGGAACCCCGAGGTCCACATCTTGTTTCCATAGTGCCTCAATCAGCGCCAGGTCCTGTGGAGATGGTGCACATCAGCGATGGGTACATTATAGTACCAGTACAATAAATAGTACAATACCACAAGCCCTCAGAGTGATAATCAAATAGAGTTGATACCAGTATACACTGTATAAGAAAGTACCGTACATTAAGCCCTCATTAAAACAATGGTCGATATATAGCCTAACTATTGTACAATGCAATAAAACCTCATTCTCAATCAGTATGAGTGGCAGGAACAGCACATATGCATTATTCAGTAGTGCAGTTAGGTCCTCATTGTCAGAGTAATAGGTACATAATCAATATACTGTGAACTGAACAATACAATACTAATAAGTGAGAAATTTGTTATGTGAAAGTGTGTCAAACAAGGAATTCCTGTAAACTGCAACATCTTCACAGGTTTCTTACACTTTACAAATCTTGCTAAACAAAAAGTTTTTCTCCATTGTTTCCAACAAAACTTGTGGGGTAATTAGCCAGTTTTGGCATTTCATTAAACTTCCTGCTCATAAAAAATCTTCAGCACTATTAACTCCCATCCCAGTACTGTACAGGAGTTACTTAAAGGGAGCCATGGCATCATTTTGAGGATGATATTGTTCTCTATGCAAGTTGTGCAAAAATTTGGACAACCAGATAAATGAACCATCATGACAAAAAAATATTGTATGTAGCTCAAAAAGTAGGCAAATTAAAGCCCCATTTAGAGGTGTAACATGAGGAAGCCAAGCCCTGAACGGCATAAAACATTAAGCTTAAGAAAATAAACACCCTTACCTCACCCTAACCTGGAGTGGGAAAGAGAGGTCTGGATGATGATGATAACCTCTAAATGGTGCTTTAATTTGCAAACTCAACAAAGGAACAGGTTATATATGGAAACTTAGGGCAACTTAAAACAAGACACTAATATAAAACAGTAGAACACTAACATAATACCAGTGCTATTAGGAAATAATAATACAAGTAGACTTACCCAAGACAATATGAGCCAAAATCATGTTAATTATCAATAAAACTCACTGACAAATACCCGTAATATTTGGAAACAATAACATAAATAGACTTACCCAAGATAATATGAGCCAAAATCATGTTAATTATTAATAAAATTCATTGACAGTAACCTGCTAGCATAACTTAGCATACAAAATTACTGTATTTGTCACTGCAGTACAATAATACACTATTTTCAAATATGTTTTCCTTAGCAAACCACAGCATGACAAGGAACAATGGAGAGCTGAAATGGAATGCTGTCAAAAGAAACACAAACAATACAACATTATCTCTATAGACACTAAAAAAACAATTAATAGTGGTAGGAAACCAACACAAGTTATCAATAAATCTGCAACTAGCAATTTACTGGCACACATGAAACAGCAGCTGGACAGTACTGATAATACCTGTAAGCGTAAAACATAGCTACACATCTTATTCATTGAGCAAGAAAGGCCAACAGCTGGAAAATCATACAATAAAAGTGAATGTGTATTGTAATACTATATTTCCAAACGTTCTAGTTCAAGACAATGTAGCTTCATATGTAGCTACTGCGTGTATGGTGCAAAACTGGATAAGCAACTCTACTAAACACACCCAACCAATGTAGCCTATAAGGTCTGTTAACCTACACAGCCAAAAAACTCCACATTATGTACATACAGCAGTGATCCACCCAAACCACAGACATATGTAATGCAGGTTATAGGAGACAGAAGTCCTTTATCCAATTAGTTCGGTTATGTATTGTTTAGTTTACTCTTGCTACCTCAACATGATTAGCCTATATGCAGTTTAAGACTTTGTCAACCTGAGGGGTTAGATACAACCTTAATCCACTCTTCTATCTTTGAGCTGAATAATATCACTGAATACAACTGTCTGAAGATGGCAAGAATAAACTTTTGAACCTGAGAGGTTATTCTATTCTTTTTTTTCTTTTTTTTTTTTTATGTGACCAACTCTGGGCATAAGCTTTACAGCCTGCTTTCAAGGCCCAGTAGTCCTCCTACGTACTGCACGTCGCTACATGTCACCACTTCGGCACTAACACCCACCGTCCATACTGAATACATGCTAGGGCTGTCTCATACAGGACTGGTGTATTGGTATTAGCGGGGGTATTTTTACGACATGTCAGCGGGTCTTATGGTAGATCAGTAAAGTCTGATTTTATGAAATTCAAATCCTTAAACTGTTCCCTGCCCCAGCAGGATTTGAACCCAGGTCCGTTAGGGTATAACCTTAATTCACTCTTCTATCTTTGAGTTGAATAGTATCACTGAATACAGCTGTCTGGAGATAGCATCATCAGACTAAAGGGGGTTAATGTGTAAGGGTAAAGTGTTCTGCTGGTATGACAGTGCACTGAAAACTTTGCCTCTTCAATCCACTGATATGTTTTATTGATATATTCTCAATCCAGACAATTACATTCAGTTTTTTGGAAGACTTATGGTACATAAGGGCTAGGCCATACCATAAAGCCTATAACCTCTCGAACTCAAAGAGTACCGTATCTTCAAACCTGAATAGTGTAAAGATGGTGGTTGCAAAAATAAAATGCTGCAAAACGGTAGCTACAACACGTCATTAGAATAAAGGAATTAAAGACTGCATGCAGTACCCATCTAATAACTCTCTCTTCCTTTTCAATTTAGCTGTCCACTGCAATGATCTGCCAGTACTGTACTATATTACCAGTATCTTTTTTTTTTTTTTTTTTTTTTTAAATACCATATATGTACAGTTCTGTACAGTTGGTGGTAGGTGGTGGCAACCATCATCCACTCACTTGATGTATAGCAGCCTACTTCTTCCGTAGCCTTTATTAATCTTTTTCTGTGCCTGCCCTCCTCTCTTCCTATTTCTCCCATCTTTCCTGTCACTTCTTACTACTTTTCTTTCCTTTACAGGTGGCTTTACATTGAGTGACAAGCCAAATGGTTTCCTGTAAGCCAAGAAACCATTTACAAAGCTGGGAGGTAACCATATAACCAAACCATACGTGCTCCCTACGTCAACAAGTGGGTTGGTGGAGAGTTAGTGCCACTCCCTGTAAAACAAATAACTCAAAGTCAAATGGCCACCCTTTACAGGGTTATGGCATCTGGCACTAGATACAGTAGACAGACAGACTGTACGGTGAGTGACACTAATCTTCCCCAGGGTTGGTAAGTACCCCAAGGAAATTCTAAACTACTTGAGACATGACTTGTCAAAATAAAAATAATTATACAATATACTATATGCTTTGGCCCTTATAATCCTCACATCCGTAAGTTCCTGAAACCAGGTGTGTCACTAAATGCACATAACTGACCATATTAGGAACAATCGTCCTCATTCCATCATTCCCCTCACCTATAATCCTCAGTCTGTCAAACACAATATAACCAGGAATCTCAGAATAAACACACCGTATAGGTTTGCTGACTTGGGATCTTATTCTTTTTATCGAACTCTGACAAAGAAAAGTTTTGCTGACAACAAAACTTTTCTTCCTCCTTCTCATTAACCACTTGAATCCAATGACGTGATTTATATTTCTTGTTACCACCAGACATTTGTTTTTGGCTTAAAAGATGCTTCTGAACTCGAGTAAGATACAGCCCTCACTAACCCTTTTATTACAAGATATCCCTTAAGCTGAATAAAATCGTCTTAGTGGTAGCAAGATTATAAATAACAGCTGGCTGCTGGTTAGAAACAAAAAATAATAAATTAACTTTAATCTGTCAGAAAGCGGAACCAAAAAGGCTGCAAGGATGACAATAATCTAATTAAATGACACCATTTCAATTGGTTCATAGAAAGACTACCAATACTGTCCTGCTAACCGTTAAAAGTACTGTACACACAACATCCTTTACTGTACAGCCATCCAATGGTAATGATAAGGGAAGCAGTGCCAGGGAGTCTCCTATATCATTATTATAGCTTCAGGCTTTACATCGGTTTTCCATGGTGCATAGTTCAGGAAGGTTTGCCTTATAGCACTCCTTCACTTTCCTCTGTTTTGCATCAGCTTTCTAGTAACAGTTGGCCTATTAACAGATCTTAGGTCAGCACACACCACCACGTCCTATGTCTTCCTTCCATGTTTTTTTCCGAGGCTCAAGAGAATACAACTTTCAGTGGAGATACAAACTCACCTCAGGCGTAAGGTCATCAGATGACAAGTTGACATCAGGTGGGGGGTCCTCCAGCATGTTATGGACAGGGTTGGTGGCTGGGTCAGTAGAAGGCTGGTGTTGGTCAGGTGTGTCGGCTGTTGGTGGTGAGGGCAGGGAGGTGTGAGAGTTTAGGAGGTATGCCAGCACATCCCTTGTGTGGTCAGGTGATGTGTAACGACCCAGGGCATTCAGGTCATCCAGGACGGAGCGCTGGTAGTCCGCTAGTATTCTATCCAGACTCTTGGGGTGTAGGTCTATCCCAGAGAACATGGGCGAGGGCGGGCGTGCATGGCCCAGCGAAGACCCCAGGATGAGGTCATGGGGCAGGTCAGCTAAGGGGGCAGTGCCTGATGACCCCAACAAGCTGTCTGGGTCCCCACGCAAGAGACTCAATAGCAACATCAACTGCAACACTCGTTCGTCTCGTAGGAACTTCTTCCGTGCGTATAGCAACATGGTGGTTGCCTCGCTGAGTCAGTCAAGACTATATGTAAATTCCGCTACTTTATTTTTTATTTGTCTTTGTAAATTTCACACCTTTTTTTTTTTTTTCAGACAATGCTAACTTCAGTTTCCTTATGTTGCTTCTTTTCTCTTTCACCTTAATCAATCAAAATCTCTAAGCATGTCTCTTTTCCAACCTATTTCTTCAGTTTAATCAAACTTTACACTCTTCTGGTCAATTTTTATTAGCTTTAGTAATATTTCTTTGTTTACTTACTCTTCAAATAGAGTTTACAGTAATCAAAACATGCTAATCTCCCACATAATTTTTGCAGAACGGGTATTGCCAACTTCAGGATCAGTCCTATGCTCATCAGCTTCGTTGTTTCAATTTTCTTTTTTATGCTTCAATGAGAGGACAGTTGCTAATTTAACTCTGCTTCTTGAATTAATAACTTTCATGCAAAACTTCAAGTTCACATATCAGGATCAAATTAGTATCTAGTTACAATATACTGAATATTTTTTTATCACTAATCAACAAACATAAACTTCTTCAACATCATGGCTTCAACAATGTCCACTTTATAATGGCACTTTAGTTTTGATTCCAGTTTACATCAGTTTCACAGTCTCAAAATTCGGCATTAAGGATAATATTCACTCACGGCTGAAGGCTGTGCTATTTGTTTCAAGTCTAGGAATATTAGCTTAAAGTTCTTCAAAAGTTCTGGTTAGATTTATTCATTCTGTAAGAATTATATAAAAAAAAAACATTAACACTAACTACTATTGAATATTATATTCACATCTCTAAACTACCACTGTATATATCTTTCACATTTCTACATATAATTGGAAAAACCATAAACAAAAATGTATTCTCTCTCTCTGTACAAATTTTTTCACATTTCTACATTTAACAAAACCATAAACAAAAATGTACTCTCTCTCTCTCTCTCTCTCTCTCTCTCTCTCTCTCCAAATTTTTCACTTTTCTAGAATTAATAACAACACTGCAGCAGAAACGTTCTCTCTCTCTCTCTCTCTCTCTCTCTCTCTCTCTCATTTATGTATTTTTCACATTAATTTTAAACTGAATTAACAAGAATGTAAACTGAAATGTACTCGGTGCCTCTCTCTCTCTCACACTACCATTACATATTTATAACACTTATAGACTGAATTAAGAATACCGTAATCAAAAACGTACATCACTCTACCACCGTACATATTTTCAACATTTCAAGATTTAATTAATACCGCACAGAAATTTCTCTCTCTCTCTACCTATCTACCGTTATCTATCTTAAATGCAGACACGAAATTCCGTCTCGACACACAAGTAACTTCGATGGAGACAACCGCTGACAACCCTCGCTACTAAATTTACCAAACCCATCACGGCTAAAATGTAACTCTAAAAACTGCCAAGAGACACAAACAACCCACCGTTAACGACCGCTAGAGGGACAGACAGAAGCATCCAACACTGTCAAGAATAATCCTAAGGGAGATTGAGTTCGCCGCGAAATGTACAGGATGCTTTGGGGACGCGGCACATATTTTCCCGCCCTCCTCGGTACTTATTTTCCAGTCTCGGTACTTACTTTCTCGTCGCATTTATACTTAACATTGTATTATCTTTTTTTTTTTTTTCCTTTCTTTTTAGGATGATCAGGAAACATTAAAATTCTAAACTTCCTTTTTGTGCGTCCTGCGAACAATGTATAGCTATCCATTCATCTATCAATAGCCTGATGCCTTAGCCTAATCCTGGAAGGAGTACCCACAAAACAAATTGCTTCCATGTCATCCTGTCCTTTGCCATCAGGCTGCCCTTTCTCCAACTCACACCACCCTCACTCATCTCTCAAGCGTCCCTCCATCTCATCCTTGGTCTCCTTTCCCCCTCTCTGCACCATCTCATCCCGGTCTCTCCCCCCCCCCCATTTTCCCCTCCACCTCACATAAATCTTAGTTATAACAAGAAACAGATGCAATGTAGCTAGTTAGTCAACATCTGGATGCTTAAGGGACGCAGTGGATAGTTTCCCGCCAAGGTGTTGCTATTTTCCCGTCTGGGTACTTACTTTCCCGCAGATGCCTTGGGGACGCGGTAAATATTTTCCCGTGTCGATACTTGTTTCCTGTCAGGGCTCGTCGCTTGGGTACAAAAGGAGGGAAAAAAAATAATGAGGGTATAGATGGATAAGGATGGGTTTGCAGAGCATAACAAAGGGAAAAGACTGAGGATAGACGTAGGGATAGTTTACGAAGATGGACGATTGTATATAAGTTAGGATAAACGGTAAGATATTATGAGGAAAGACGTCAGAATATTAAGGATAGATGTGAAAAAATTCAAAGTTAGACGCGAGGATACCGATACCTTACAAGTGAGGGTAGACGAGGATATTAAATGTGGATTAACGTGAGGATAACAGGTGTGGATTAATGTGAGGATATTATACGCGAGCACTGACGCAAGGATATAACAACTGAGGATATTACGTGTGGATTAACATTACGATATTATTAGTGAGGACAGACGTGAGGATATTTAAAAGTGAGAATATTATGAGTGGTGATAAACGTGAGGATATTAAAAGTGAGGATAATATGAGTGGGGACAGATATGAGGATATTTAAAAGTAAGGATAATATGAGTGAGGACAGACGTGAGGATATTAAAAGTGAGGATATTATGAGTGAGGACAGACATGAGGATATTAAAAGTGAGGATATATATATTAAGAATGAAGACACGTGAGGATATTAGAAGTGAGAATATTATGAGGATAGACGTAAGGATATTGACCACCCTTTCAGTCCGATGACGTATGGTATTCACTTCTCTTGCTCCTTCCAGACGATTTTATTCAGCTTAGGAGAGAGAGAGAGAGAGAGGCTTAACCAGAAAATGTGAAGACAAAGCGCAGCTGATAACATAAAGCATTACGTCACAATAACGGGACATACATCTTATCACTGGGGGAGAGGAAAGGAAAAGAGAGAAGAAGAGAGGAGAGGAGAGGAGAGGGGAGGAGGGAAGAGGGGAGGAGGGGGTGGGGGGTGAAGTAGGCAGAAAGGGGGAGAAAGGAGAAGCAAAAGATCGTGAGAGGAAGCAACGACTGACAAAATAGTGTGTGTGTGTGTGTGTGTGTGTGTGTGTGTGTGTGTGTGTGTGTGTGTGTGTGTGTGTGTGTGTGTGTGTGTGTGTGTGTGTGTGTGTGTGTGTGTGTGTGTGTGTGAGAGAGAGAGAGAGAGAGAGAGAGAGAACCTGCAAATACCAAGAGAGAAACAGATCAGACGTGACATAAAAAAAAAAATATGTATCACTGAAGGAGAGAAGGGAAGGAGGGAGGGACAGAAAGGAGGGAAGGGGAGAGACGGACGGAGGGGGAAGGGAGAACAGGAGGGGGGAAGGGAGAACAGGAGGGAGGAAAGGCGGGGAGGGGTAAGGATAAGGAAAACAGTAAGGGAGAAAAGCGTGAAAAGGGAGAGGTTAAAGAGGAAGAGACGATGAAAACGAGGGAGGAGAGGAAAGGAGGAAGAGAGGAAGGAAGGGAGAGAAAAACAAGGTAAAATGGAGGGAGAAAAAAAACGGAGGGAGGGAGATAAAGGAAGGGAAGGGAGGGAAGGGAGAAAGAGAGAAAAGGGACAATGCTGATAAGAAAGAGATAAAAATTAAAGAGAGGGTGTAAAGATAGTGAGGTAGGAGGAAAGTGACAAGAAAGGGAGGAGACAAAGGTGGAGGAAAGGGAGGGGATGGAGAGACGAGGAAAGGGAGGGAATGGAGAGAAATGGGAGGGAAAGAGGAAAAAAAAAAATTGATATGAACCGCGAATGCTCTAAGGAAAAAGTGAGTTCTCATTATGCAATAAGAAAGAGAGAGAGAGAGAGAGAGAGAGAGACCCCAAACATCTCCAACACTGAGGAACTAAAAATAAGTTTGACATGAGAGGAATATAAGGAAGATATGGACACTTAGGGAACCAACGTCACCAGGAAATACTTAGAGAGAGAGAGAGAGAGAGAGAGAGAGAGAGAGAGAGAGAGAGAGAGAGAGAGAGAGAGAGAGAGAGAGAGAGAGAGAGAGGGGGGGAGAGAGAGAGAGAGAAACTGCTACCACTATCGCCCGGCACTAAGCTTATCACCAATGTCAGAGTTTATCACACCCTCTCTCTCTCTCTCTCTCTCTCTCTCTCTCTCTCAGCTGTCACACACACACACACACACACACACACATCAGGAAATCCCCACAACACACCATTCTATATGCACATCACATCACACTCTCCAACACCACACCTCACACCACAAAACCACCACACCACCACCACCACCACCACCACCAATATTTCACCATGTTTAAATACCGGTACCATTTTTTTTTTTAAGCAACATGTTTCATTTATCAACAGAATGACGTTTTTACTCATTTATTTTGGTACTGTCAAAGGATAATGTTCAGTAGCTCTGGTGGTGCAGGCTTTTGAAACATCCCAGTCTCTTTAGTACCAAGACGTTATATTTATCTTAATCCACTTCAGAAGGTACTTAAGGCAGGGAAAGGATTAACACTTATAATCTTTGTATAATTCTGTAACGTTTCTTCTCTTCCTGATACGCACACTGTACTAGTTTGACTCCAAATAGGGCCAGAGTTTTGTAAATTTGCAGTTTATTTCACGCAGCTCAGAGGCAAAGACACTACTACGGTTCTACATTCTTTCCATCGCACTTCTTCGTGACTCGCCTATGAGATCTCTGACTGTGAAGGGATCTGCATTTATAGTATATCTTTGGTTGAGTTTCATTTCCCTGCTCTTAAAAACTCGTAAAAAAAAAAAAAAAAAAACGCTGCCTTTTCTGGCCACATCAACACCACTGGCACTGCATGACTCCTGACATCACCGCAGTAGACTTCGCAACACTACTACGACATTGCCACAGCTACGTTATAATACCTCACACTACACCACATCACCTCACAACGCATCAACACTACGCACTACATCACTACAGCAGACTGCAGTACACAATTCAATGACACCACCACCACACTACAACACCACATCAACACTATAACAGTATCACAACACAACACCAGTTTCAAAGTACACCACACCATTACACAATTCTACCACTTATCACACCACACCATAGTTCTCCTTCACACCACACACCACCACCACGCCACACCACCAGCACCATCTTTCCTACTTCGCGTCCACAACACCACTACATTGCCAACAGGTCGACCCACAGCACAAAGTTGCACCCCACGCCGCAACCACCACCACCACACATAAAACTGCACACCACCACCACTACCACAACACATAACAACACACCACCACCACACATAACAACACACCACCACCACCACCACCACACACACACACACACACACACACACACACACACACACACACACACACGCTTCTATGACATCCACTATACAGCTCGCTCCAAGAATTATCGGGCAATTTTTCGTCTTCTTATTCTGAAACAGTGGACGAAGCGAATGAAAAAAAAAATCCAATGTTTAATGAATATGTATACTTGAAAACTCTCTCTCTCTCTCTCTCTCTCTCTCTCTCTCCCTCTCTCTCTCTGTTTCCTGTTTGCAGCGTGTTGAGTCATAGAGCCAATCAGATCCAATCTCCCCTGAACTGCCTTTACACTCTCCCCCAATCACACCCAATCCACCCCAATCACACCCAATCCACCCAAATCAATATCCTACCCTACTATTTAAATACTTAATCCATTTAATTATAATACTGGGATTATAAAAAAAAAAGTCAGAAGCACTACACACACACACACACACACACACACACACACACACACACACACACACACACACACACACACATGGTATCGGTGCACCAGATAACGCGACTGTACTGAATATCCAGGCAAAAGATAGGAGTCTGTATTCCCGTCGTTGAGGAAGCCCCCTAACGTCTTTTCCTGAGCGATTTATTTGGCTTATTACCCCTTACTCTCCTCTCGTGTTGCGTAAACCCTTCCAGTATCGCCACACCCTCCACAAATAACGCACAGAAGAATATTAACCAGCCATATGTAAAAATAAATCGCTATGGACGACGTGTTAGGGAGCTTCTTTAACCAACGAGAAGGTCCAACAACTGACAAAAGGAACAGCGATAAGACAGGAGTGAGGCGTGGTCAGCACATTGTCCCCTCAACAGATAACGAGATACCGGTACTGTTAACGATGACGAGCAAGTAGTCGCGTTCTTGATGCTAGACGATTTTACTCAGCTGACGGAGGATTTTTTACTGAGATGGGATTAATGAGACACGTAACAACCCCGGACGCCTTCACGTGGTGGCACCGATACATTATAGCGGCTCACCTGTCTGGCTGTACAAACGTCCCTTAACTACTTCCGTATCCCCCAAAAGGAGGATGGTGGAGAGCGGGAGATGAATAACTTAAAGCCTCCAGTTCATCGAGTTCGTCTCATATGAACCTAGAGCTCCAACAACAGCAGCAACAACTACTACAACTACTACTACCGGTACTTACACATACCCCCATCTCAGAGTCTCACCCGAACCAAATCATTTACAGGTAACAGAAATGTAATGTACTAAAAAGAAGTCACATTAAAAGGGGGTTGAAATATTGCTGATAATATTATGGCAGAAGGTTAGAACGACCAATAAATAAGTAAAATAAATAAATGGATAAATAAATACATAAACAGAATATCAGTAACGATGAAAAATGTGTTTAGCCAAAGAACTTTATTTTGACATGTACCGTGATAAAAATGACTGTCAGAAAGAAGACGCTTTTTATATAATAGTTTTCCTTCCACCAGACGATTTTATTTATCTCAGGAAAAACGTATAGTAGTGGAAGATTTTATGATGACACGCACACAGGTAACCTTCATAATTTTCTTAAGTAACCGGTAATGAAAAACTTAAAGAGATAGTAAGAAGTGGGTTAACAGACGTCATCATTCATGGTGTTGATGTTGATGTTGATATTGTTGTTGATGTTGAAGTTGATGTTGCTGTTGATGATGATGATGATCGCTGATGCTACTGTTGTTGATGGTGATGGTGATGCTGCTGTTGATCATGATGATAATGATGTCGCTGATGTTATTGTTGTTGATGGTGATGTTGATGATGATGATGATGATGATGATGATGATGTCGCTGATGTTATTGTTGTTGATGGTGATGCTGATGTTGATGTTGATGATGATGATGATGATGTCGCTGATGCTACTGTTGTTGATGGTGATGTTGATGATGATGATGATGATGTCGCTGATGTTATTGTTGTTGATGCTGATGTTGATGTTATTGCTGTTTATGCTGATGCTGATGTTGTTGATGATGATGTCGCTGATGCTATTGTTGTTGATGTTGATGATGATGATGATGTCGCTGAAGTTATTGTTGTCGATGTTGATGATGTTGCTGTTGCTGTTGTTGATGATGATGCTGATGTTAATGATGATGATGTTTATGTTGTTGTTGATGACGTTGTTGATGTTGTTGTTGTGGCACCAGGGTTAGCTATACGTGCACCCGGTGAACTGCAGGCTGAAGTTCCCCCCCTCCCTCCTGCAGTCCACTATCCTCCTTCCCTGCGATACGGGGGGGGGGAGTCTGTATAACCCAACAATTATATCAGTGCTACCACGTGAAGGCGACCCCCTCCATCACCATACCATCGTTTTAAAGGGACGCGTCTGCCGAGGATGAGGAGGTATGGAGTGGCGAGGTATATGAGAGAGGGGTGTGTGTGACCTGGGGGGAGGGCAGTGAAATGGCGGGGGAGAGGGGTGACATGGAGGCGATTTGTTTGTGGCCACCCTTTACGGGATTAAGGCGTCAGGCAATAGATAGATAGATACTTGCGACTGCTTTTAATCCCTCCTTCACTACAGGTCTTCCCACAGCTGAATAAAATCGTCTGTATTTACCTGTGGACACAGGTGTAAACAGAAATCGCGTACTATTCCCTCTCGTAGGGTCAGGAGGCTCCCTAGCACGTCTTCCTTAGCGATTTATTTTCCAAACTACCCATTACTATACTCATTTTTGCTTATTTTTATTTTTTTTTTATATTGACACTGACTACATGAACAACACACAAGAATATAGTAACGAAGCACAATACATCGGTAAGGAAGAGGTGTTAAGTAAGCTTCCTATAACCACACGAGAATACCACCCCATGTCTTTCTCCGTGAATAAATCGATAAGGAAGAGGTGTTACTGAGCTTCCTAACCACGTGAGAACACCGCAGCAAGTCTTTCTCCGTGAATAAATTGGTAAGGAGGAGGTGTTAAGCTTCCTAACCACACGACAATACCACCCCCCATGTCTTTCTCCGTGAATAAATCGGTAAGGAAGAGGTGCTACTAAGCTTCCTAAAGAATACCGTTCCAAGTCTTTCTCCGTGAATAAATCGGTAAGGAAAAGGTGTTAAGTAAGCTTCCTAACCACACGACAATACCACCCCATGTCTTTCTCCGTGAATAAATCGGTAAGGAAGAGGAGTTACTAAGCTTCCCAAAGAATACCGCCTCAAGTCTTTCTCTACATATCGTCCACAGACTGAAGGAAATCGTCTGCCGGGTGAATAATCTTAGACTCAAGTGACTACCACGTTTCCAACCCCTTCATCACCAGGTCATCCCATGCAGGTAAAAAAAAAAAAAATGGTCTGGTTGGTTAAATCTTTGGCCACGTAGCTTAATAAAATCGTCTGGCGGAGTAATTGGCCACGTTTTAAACCTCTCCGTCACTAGAGGGTTTCCCATGCTCAATAAAAACCGTCCGATAGGTGAATTATTTGGCCACGTAGTTGAATAAAATCGTCTGGTGGGTGATTTATCTTTGGCCACGTTTCTAGCTAATCCCTTCGTCACAACAGGATTTTCTTAAGCTGAATAAAATCGTCTGGTGGGTTGATGCTCTTAATCCCCTCGTCACAACAGGATTTTCTGGAGCTTAATAAAATCGTCTGTCGGATTAAATATCTCTGGCCACGTTTCTAATTAATCCCTTCGTCACAGGAAGATTTTCTCAAGCTGAAGAAAATCGTCCGTCCCCTGATTTCTCTCTGGACTTATAACAGGTGGAGAGAAAACCACCTGACGGCACGGAGGCTGAGACGGTTATGAGGTGAAGGCGAGGGGAAAGGCTGGGGAAAGACTGGAGGGGAGGGGAGGGGAGGAACTAGGTGGAGGAAGGGGGGAGAGGTGAGACAGGATGGGTAGGGAAAGGGGAGAAGGGAGAGACAGGGAAAATGGGTAGAGGAAGGGGGCGGGGAGTGACTGAGGAAAGAGGGATACAGAGGAGGGAGGAGGAGGAGGAGGAGGAGGGGAGGGGAGGCATGGGGAGGAGGAAGGGTTGGAGTGAGGTGTGGGTAGGGAGAGGCAAAGGATGAACAGAAGAGAGAGGCTGGGAAAAGAGAGGCAGGGAGGGAGAGGGGAGAGAGGGAGGAGGAAGAGGGGAGAGAGGGAAGGGGGAGTGAAGGGGCAGGATTGGGGAAGAAAGAGGCAGGGGAAAGAAAAATATGGGAGGGGAAGTGAGGTGAATGGGGAGAAGAGAGACGGTGTTGGCTGGATAAGGGAAGGGGGGAGAGGAGGGGACGGGGTGGGTGGAATGGGGTAGGGGAGAAAAGGTAGGAGGATGGGGAGAGAGGGAGGGACAGGGGAGGAGGCAAGGGAGGAGGAGTGGGAAAAGGAAAGCGAGGGAAATGAAAGGAAGGGGAGGGAGAGAGAGAGAGAGAGAGAGAGAGAGAGAGAGAGAGAGAGAGAGAGAGAGAGTGAAGAGAAACAAGATTAAAGACATCAGAAGGGATAAATGATGCAACGACAAGGCTGGAGGTAAAGAAAGAAGGAGGAGGTGTGTGCAAGAAGGGGGAAGGGGGTGGGGGAGGGGGAGGGGGAGGGGGGATGAAGACAGGAGGAAAAGAGAGAGAGAGAAAGAGAGAGAGAGAAGGAAGGTGGGAGAGGGGAAGGATGTGGGAAAGAAAGTAGGGGTGAAGGAAAAAGTGAGATCTAAGGCTGAGGAGAGAGAGAGAGAGAGAGAGAGAGAAACCAAAGAGGGAGCGACGTGCCCAGGAAAGAGAGAAAGAGAGAGAGATGGAGGGGGAGTGACCCGAACAAAGCGCTGGCAACACCACTCACTTACATCACACACCACAACCACCACCACAACCACACCAATCACACCCACTAAAGCCTACCATTAAGACAAACCACGACAAACCAACACTGTGGTACTAACATTACTACCACACCACCACCACCACAACCACAACCACCACACCCACTACCACCTACCACTAAGACTATTCAAACTACCACAAACCATCACTGTGGCTTCATCATTTGGCCTACCACCAAAACCACCACCACCACCACTACCACAGCCACCACCACAATCACCACACCAACTAAATCCTGCTCAACCTACCACATACCATCATATCTTCATCACTACCCTACCATAACCACCACCACCACCACATCCACCACACCCTCTCTCTCTCTCTCTCTCTCTCTCTCTCTCAGCAACAGGGGAGAAATACTATGAACACGGCAGTCATAACAGCACTATACTGCTTATACAACACACCTTCACCCCTAGACTCTCTCTCTCTCTCTCTCTCTCTCTCTCTCACACACACTTTCCATACATTTCTACATCAGGCCTCTTAACATTCCATTATTTATTCAATCTCCACAATGAAGAAAAAATAAAATAATATAAAGACACACTACCAAAATTTATAGCCACGAAAGAGACTCCTATTAATACCTTTTTATCAGTTATCTATACAAACTTTATCTTCATCAAGAAGAGAAATAAGATGGCATTAACTTACTATAGAAAATAAATCGGTCAGAGAAAGGTACCAGGGAGCCCTCTAAACTTATGATAATACAGATCTTAACCCCTTTTGCTGCGGACAGTTCCTTAGCCTACAAAATAAACAACAATAATAATAATAATAATTATAATAATATGGATGGATGATAATGGATAATAATGATGATGATTATGATGACGATGATGATGATAACAATAATAACACTAATAATAATAATAATAATAATAAATAAATAAATAAATAAAGTTTCATAATCAGACAAAGCAATTGGCAAAGTTCGTAACTGGCAGCCAAAGGGTTAAGGCGGAAGGCCAAGGGGGTTTTCATTAGCCCCCTAAAAGTAAATAAATAAATAAATAAACAGTAAATTAAAATAAGTCAATAACGGTAAATAAAGAAATAACAAGTAAAAATAAGTAAATAAAAATAAGCACAAAATAAATGAATAAATAACGGCATAGTAATAAAAAATAAATACGTAACGGTTAATAGGCTAAATGAAGAAATAAATCGTCCGGAGAACACTAAAGACTTCTTCCCACCATGTAAGGGTTAATGGTTACGGTATTAACACTCCCAGGCTCCTACGGCTCAATCTCCGCTAAATATACCCATGCGATGTTACGTGCGGGAGAGTGGCAGAGTTGTTCCGACCATGAAGGGGTTAATATCCTGTTCATTTCCTCGGTACAGTAACCCTCACAATAAACACTCGCTTTCAAGACTAAGTTTGCTTCCATAAATATCGTCAGACTATTTTTTTTTTTTTAGCTCAGGGAAATCGTCTGAAATTAAACAACTCAACTAAAAATGAGTCACGCAAGCTTATTCTCAGATGTGCAACCCCCCAATTATTATACCTACCTACCTATCAATCTATCTATCTATCTATCTATCTCTCAGGGAACTCGTCAAAAATTAAATAACGACTGAAAATAGGTCACACAAGTTTAATTTCAGATGCAACCCCCCAATTATTATACCTACCTACCTACCTACCTATCTATCTATCTATCTATCCATCCATCTATCCATCTACCTATCTATCTATTTTCTGCACCTACCATTAAACTATTATACTCAACTTTGGCAATACAATGTTCTGAAGGACGCGACGCACCTACGGCATTTTCTTTTTTCAACTTCATTCACTTTAACCTGGCGCAAATTTACCTCATTATGCATTTCTGTGTGTGTGTGTGTGTGTGTGTGTGTGTGTGTGTGTGTGTGTGTGTGTGTGTGTGTGTGTGTGTGTGTGTGTGTGTGTGTGTGTGTGTGTGTGTGTGTGTGCGCCAGAGTAGGAAAACGGCAATCTCTCCACAGCACTTCTTCGTGACTAGCGCCATATTCTAGTGTTCATCTCTTGCCACAGCTGAGAATTCAAGATGGAGAGATGGCAATTTTACGCCAACTTAAAATGAACAGAGGACAGCGACCCAAAGAGGAACATAATCAATTTGGGGATCCCTCATTTTAGGCCTTGCTCTCTCTCTCTCTCTCTCTCTCTCTCTCTCTCTCTCTCTCTCTCTCTCTCTCTCTCACGTGTTTGGCTGCCCTGAGTGTGTGTGTGTGCTTTAAATACTAATTGTCCACCTACTCACCTCGCCCCTCATTCCACTGGCAAATATTCATCAGTCATTCACCTTTCATTCAACTCAACCCCATCAGTACGGTGAGAAACAGTAGGCTTCCTCCCTCCAGACGATTTTCTTAAGTTGATGAGACAATTTTGAAACCAGGGGGATTATATTTTGCCTTCACCAACCCCTTCAATAATGGAGTCGTCTTGTGTCCTCTCGCCTTATCTTGGTACTTCCAGACGATTTTCTTACGCCTGGGAGAGATTTTATGAGCTGGAAGGGTTAGATGTTCGTCTTTACTAACCCCTTCTGTCAGTGCTCGTTTGTAATTTATTCTCAATACTGTCAGACGATTTTACTCAGCCTGACACGACGTTCATCAGAAAGGGTTAATAAAGACTAACCCCTACAGTTCCCAGAGTCTATCAAAATCAATAAAATCGTCTTGCAAGTCAGAATATAAATCTATAAAAGTCACCCTCTTACCCCTCCCTCACCAAACATCTTCCCCTCCCCCTCATCTATCATCCATTCCTTTTACCTCGTTACATATTCTTAATCTCCCCCTTAACTATCCCACACCCCCATCCCCCTCACCCCACTACATATATAAGTATCTCCCTATCAACCATCCCTCACCTGCTTCTCCTCATTCCTCCTCACCCCACTACATATCTCAATCTCCCCCAATCAACCATCCCTCACCTGCTTCTCCCCATTCCCCCTATCCCCCAACTACCCGTCCCTTCCATTTTATCTCCCCACTTCTCACCTAAACATCTGTGCTCACTCCCCGCAATCTATCACCCCCAGACCTCCCAAATCCCTTCATCCCTCACTCCCCCCTCACCCTTCTACATCCCTCGCTCAGTAGAATTTCTCACGCAAGACACTCCCTGCCACCCTCACCTAACTCACTCACACAATATTTCACACTTCTCACACTCATCACTTACACCTCATTCATACGCACAATATTTCACGCTTCCAACTCGCTCAAATCACACTTACTAACACACATATTTCACACTTCTCACACTCACTCAAACTTCACTCACACACGCAATATTTCACACTTAAAATCAATAGTTACACCTCACTCACACACACAATATTTCACGCTTCAAACTCACACTCACTCAAACCACAACCACGCACCTCTCCCTCGCAAGACTAGGTCACACTCAACATTCCTCTCACTCATTCACTCCCTCCCTCACAAATAACAACGCACTTCATCACACACACACACACACACACACACACACACACACACACACACACACACACACACACACACACACACACACACACACGAGAAAAGATCCAGCAAAGAATGTACACAAGCTAAACAAAAAGACACTGACAAAGTGCCGTATAAACAGTAGTGTCCCCTCACCTCGCCTCCCGTTTAAGCTCTCCCCTCTTCCTCCCCCTCACCTCTATAAGCCTAACTTCGTACCCAGCTCCCCACCCTCTTCCCCACCCCTCCTTCCCTCCCCACTCCCCTCACTCCACCCGACCCATCCTCTCTCCCTTCATCCCACCCCTCCTCTTCTCCCCACTCCCCTCACCCCAACCAACCCCTCCACTCTCCCCCTCATCCCACCCTTCCTCTCCTTCCTTCACCTCACCCCAACCCTCTTCCTCCCCAGTCTCGTCCAGTCCCACATCCCTCCCCCTTGTCCTCCAGCCTCATCCATCCCCCACCTATCCCCCTTCCTTCCCTCTCCCACCCCTCCCCTACTATTTCCCTATCTTGGCTGCATCCCCAACTATGTCCACAACTTCCGCTACACCAATCCCTCCTACCTTAAGCCACTACACCCACTACACCTTGAGATATTCCACCTTGATCTTAGCGGTACACTTGCAAGAATCCTACTTTACACTTATTTCTGTATTTTAACAACACTTTACGTAACCCTTTCACTACGGTAACTTCTTTCACTTAACACTCTACCTAACTTCTTAACTATGGGGATTTTTTTTTATAAGTTCTTCGTTACACCTTCAGACGATTTCCCTCACCTTACAATACTTTTTCTTTTTTTCCTTCTTACTTTTTCTTTTCCTTTCTTTCTATTTTTTTCCCCTGTGAGAATTAGATAAATCCCTCACTAGCCTTCGCACTACTAGGTTTATGTCCTTAGCTGAATAAACACACACACACACACACACACACACACACACACACACACACACACACACACACACATACAGAGAGAGCGAGAGAGAGAGAGAGTACCACGTTAGGCTGCCTGGACTCTTTAAGGAAGCCACGCACCTTCACCTGTCACCACTTTTGCACTAAACCAGAAGCGTCTAAGATAAACTAAGGGTAGACTATTCAGAACTGGGACTCTCAAATAAACTCCCAATCCACTCACTAAAATAACCACAATTTCTTCTCGCAGGACAGACAATAACAACTTTAAATCTTCCTGTGTTACTTAATATAAAAGCAAATATTAAATACAGGACTATTTTTTCATATTTCATTTTGCAGGAAATGTAAAAAAAAAAAAAAAAAGCAAAATTCTCACACTGAAAAAATAAAAAATAAAATCTATCTTCCTCATTCTTCTAGTTCCAAATGTTAGTTAAGACGAAATTTTTCAACTTTCGTTTTGAAGGAAGGGGAAGCAAGGAATGCAAAATCGTTACCTACAAAAATAAATAAGTAAAATAAATAAGAATAAAAAATCTATCATCCCATCCTTCCAAGTCCTCCTGTAGAAATCTCACATGAAAAAATAAGTAAAATAAATAGGAAAAAAAAAAATAAGCAAAATAAATACGATAAAAAAATAAAAAATAAGTAAAATAAATACGACAAAAATTAAAAAATATGTAAAATAAATGATAAAAAAAACTATCTTCCTAATTTTCTCACTTCACACACAACCTTGAATTTGGCTTTCTTATCTTGTTTTTTGTTTTGTTTTTTTCTTGGAGGGAACAATTTGCAGGCTCCTGGCTCTTCGTTCTTTCTTCCTTACATTATAAAAAAAGTTACAACACAGACTTATTCGTAAACACTTCAAGAATACCCCCTCCCCCACCCCCCTCCTCCAGACAGGTGTGGTGGTACAGGTGAAGGTGTTTTTATGACGCCTTGGAGCATCTTTAGGAAAGTTTTTAAGATTTCGTATACGTGTTTATGAGGCCACTTTGGTGTGAATGTTTTACCTTTGACCTGTGGGTTGGAGTCGAGAAATATCAAGGTTTATTTGATGAGTGGATGGATACATGACCCACTTTGATAGGATGCTTTTCACTACACATCTTCCCTAACTAATACTACTAAGGCTTTTCATCCCTCCTCTCTCTCTCTCTCTCTCTCTCTCTCTCTCTCTCTCTCTCTCCCTCTCTCTCTCTCTTTAAACCAGTTCACACCTGTGCTACCCCCTACGACGAACCCACACACACACACACACACACACACACACACCTGACCTTAATCCCTCACTTCACCTTTACCAAACACTAAGCAGCGACATAAATAAAACATAATCCTATCTATTTACCTCATCCTATACCTACCTACTTAACTACCTACCTATATAACTAACTAACTTGTCCATCCATCTATCCATCTATCTATCCATCCATCAGTCTATCTATCTAGGCCTACCTACCTACCTAGTCTCTACCTACTAACCTGTCCATCCATCTATACATTCGTTCATCTATCTACCTATCCATCTATCTAGGCTCACCATTTACTATCTATCGAACATACGCTATTTCTGTATCTATCTTCTTCCCTGTTTGTTTATGTATAGTGATCTTGTCTCTATACAGTATATCTTAAAACCTAGCTATGTATCTATTCAGTACCTTTATCTATCCATTTATCTATCAGTCTATTTACTTCTGTTTACCGCCACACGCCTAAGTAAAACATACTGGTACTTCATAAAATGCAGCCAAATGCAAAATACCTCGACCCTCTAGATAGATAGATAGATAGACAGATATATAGATGGACAGACAGACAGACAAAGATATATAGACAGACAGACGTTCTCAGGTGGTGTATCGTGAGAGAGAGAGAGAGAGAGAGAGAGAGAGAGAGAGAGAGAGAGAGAGAGAGAGAGAGAGAGAGAGAGAGAGAGAGAGAGAGAGAGAGAAGAGAGAAATACATGATCCAAAAACCGAGACGTCACTTTTTCCAAAAAAAAAAAAAAAAAAATCCTTCACCTCACGTGTTCTGTTTTTCACCGATGTTTCTTTTCAATGTTTATGGTACAGGTGAAGATGATGAGGTGACCCGGATGTCTCAAAATGTCAGATTAAGATGAAGATAATTCTGGTGTGTAACTTGGTCTATAAGGAATGATTTTGACTTTTTTTTTTCTAATATATTCGTTTTTATCCTCTCTCTCTCTCTCTCTCTCTCTCTCTCTCTCTCTCTCTCTCTCTCTCTCTCTCTCTCTCTCTCTCTCAAAGTTTTTATTCTTTCTTATCCTCTCTCTCTCTCTCTCTCTCTCTCTCTCTCTCTCTCTCTCTCTCTCTCTCTCAAAGTTTTTTATTCGTTTTTATTCTCTCTCTCTCTCTCTCTCTCTCTCTCTCTCTCTCTCTCTCTCTCTCTCTCTCACTCTCTCTCTCTCTCTCTCTCTGCAACTGGGTCAGCGTCAGTCACAATCGCCCGCTGACGCCTGTGACGCATACAGGTGAGAATCAAATCAACGCAACATCCAGGTATACGCTCACCTGTATTTCCTCCTTAATTAAGCCACAGGTATGTCAACAAATGAAGAAAGTTACAATCTCTCTCTCTCTCTCTCTCTCTCTCTCTCTCTCTCTCTCTCTCTCTCACACACACACACACACACACACACACACACACAATTTACAAACGATTTTATTCCACTTTAAAAATTCTAAAACTGTAATATATCAAGACCTCACTAACCCATTCAATACGAGAAGATTTTGGAATATAAAGTACTAGGAAGACGGGGCAGGTATGGTATTTTCAAACCATTTAATAGATATACAATTCTCGAACTGGTGAAGTTAGATAAATATAAATCCTTCACTGATCCCTTTAACAGTCTTTTTGAGCTGAATAAAAATCCTCACAATATCAGCACGAACACACACACACACACACACACACATCCGGTCGAAACGGGTTATTCAAGAACTCTACCGGCAATCACTAGAACGGATTTATTATATCTCACTTCATACTCGTAAATTATTATACACGAAACTGAAATACTCCTTTAAATATTCGTTAAATAATACTTTTTAAATATTCGTCACGTAATTTACCTATTCTAAAGGAAATTAAAAGGTGATCATAACCATCGCTCATCTCACAGTTAATCTATAAAAAGGCGACTAGATATTGCGATAATAAAACACTAAACACCCTTACTTCAGCCCTTCAGTAAAAACACGTCACAGCTTCATCTATGTCTATATCTACCTATCAATCAATCTATCACTCTATCTATCTATTTGTACCACCAACGAGTTCCATAAAGATAAACGACTTGTACCGAAGCTATAAACCATTTCACTTAATTGACCTGTCCTTGCATTTTATTCTGCTTCTTGCTTTCTTTCTTAAACTAGAGACTATCGCACAAAACGTTATGTACAGCTGGCCACATCAATAACAGGGACAGACTTATAGACCTACAAAGTATAGCTATATAGTGTGGTTGGGTCTACTTGATATAGCCAACGATATAGTCAGGGTGTGTCTAACAGACGCGTAAACAGGAAAATATGTTTACCAAATGTTTCCAAACTCAAATGAAGGATAGACACTTAGGATTAACTGATATAAACATCCTGGGGAGATGTTTATATACTTTCGGCAAACTGGGACGTGTGTGTGTGTGTGTGTGTGTGTGTGTGTGTGTGTGTGTGTGTGTGTGTGTGTGTGTGTGTGTGTATACGCGTCTTGTTATAGAAACATCCCAATATATTTGCCCTAGTTCTCGTGTGTGTGTGTGTGTGTGTGTGTGTGTGTGTGTGTGTGTGTGTGTGTGTGTGTGTGTGTGTGTGTGTGTGTGTGTGTGTGTGTGTGTGTGTGTGTGTGTGTGTGTGTGTGTGTGTAAGGAGGTATTAACTGACATCAACTAGCAATCCTCACAAAACATGTACACACACACACACACACACACACACACACCCGTGACACCAAAATCAAGGTGGGAGCAATGAACTCGAGAATGGACGCATATATATACTTTTTCCACAGTATTAACATCATTTATCTAAGGGTGGATATGTGGGGAAGGGAGCGAGTTTTGAACCATAGGAAAGTTCATACAGTAATATCAACCATTCTTTTCACAGTATAGGCAAAAATCGCGCTTAAAATGGAAAAAATATTGTGTGAAAAAAGCTCATATCAAATGCTTGTACTTGGTTTAAAAATTATCATGCTTTGGCCTGTATTCTCGTAGGGTAAGGAGGCTCCCTAACACCTCTTCCTTAACGATTTATTCTTGCAAATGGGTGGTTAATATCCTTATGAGCCATACTTATATTTTGATATGACTGGTTAATATCCTTCTGTACGTTATTTATGCAGGGTATGGCGACACTGGAAGAATTTATGTAACACACAATAGGACAGTAAGGTGTAATAAGCGAGATAAGTCGCTTAAGAAAAGGTGTTAGGGAGCTTCCTTAACCGACGAGAATACGTGCCTTTGCCTTAACAGTAAATAATCAGATGCAATACTATCGACTTACACTCTCTGGAAAGTTACTTATTATCTTTCTTATTCATGATTAAACGGAAATAAAACATGGTACAGGAGGAATTTTTATACTATGTCAATGCTATTACGCTGTTTTCACGCGATATTTACGTGTGTGTGTGTGTGTGTGTGTGTGTGTGTGTGTGTGTGTGTGTGTGTGTGTGTGTGTGTGTGTGTGTGTGTGTGTGTGTGTGTGTGTGTGTGTGTGTGTGTGTGTGTGTGCAAGGACATGTCGAGGTCATTGTGCTCTTGTGTAATTTGTGCTTGCATATGTGTTTTCTGAGTACTGTACGTTTTCGTGTGTGTGTGTGTGTGTGTGTGTGTGTGTGTGTGTGTGTGTGTGTGTGTGTGTGTGTGTGTGTGTGTGTGTGTGTGTGTGTGTGTGTGTGTGTGTGTTCAAGCTTGTGATGTCTAACATGTACGTGTGAATGTGTATGACAGACAAGCGCACATGTTTATGGTGCGGCACGTGTTTGTTTGCGTGCGTGACTACATCCGCCTGAGTGAGTGTGGTGTGACCGAAATGTGCGTGTGTACCAATAAAGTTTATCAATGTGTATACATGTACATTCGCAATATTATGTATGTATGTATGTATGAATGAATTTATGATGAAATGAATAAATGAATATGCATACCAGTTTCGTGTGTGTGTGTGTGTGTGTGTGTGTGTGTGTGTGTGTGTGTGTGTGTGTGTGTGTGTGTGTGTGTGTGGTGCCAGTCAACAAACACTACTACGGGGCTGTGTTTGAGCACATACAGCTTTGCGTCGGTACGTATGCAACATTTACTTCATATTTCACGAAGGATAACGAAGGGGAGAAAGGAGAGGAAAGGAAAGGAGGGAAAGGAAAGAGAAGGAGAGGAGGCAGAAGGATGGACAGGTGACACACGGAAGGAAGGGTGACAGAAGGAAAGATGGGTGACAGAAGGAAAGATGGGTGACAGAAGGAAGGAGGGAAGGGATACAGGAGGATGGAATGATGGAAGGAAGGAAGGAAGGAGGCATAAGAAAGTAAAGAAGAATGAAGGGACGGGGATAAGGAAACACATATTAAAGACAGGTACACAAACAAATAAATATGTGGATGAATGGAGATGGACTGACGATAGAGGGGGGGGGGAGGGGAATCAGAATACAGATAGACAAACACACAAAGACAGATGGAGGGAGGGATGGATGGAGGGAGGGATGGAGGGAGGGAGGTACGGAGGGACGGACAGAAATACTGAAAAGCTTACATAAAAGAGAAATACAAGCTGGATGGATGGGTGGATGGACAGATGGATGGATGGATGGATGGATGGATGGATGGAGGGACGGACGGAAGGAAATACTGAAAAGCTTACATAAACACAAATACAAAATGGATGGATGGATGGAAATGGACAAACTTACATATATATACAGAAACACAATAATCCGTTCAATCCAGACGATACTCTCTCTTTTTAACTTTATTAATGTTACTACCAGATTATTTTATAGACGTGGAAAAAAATCTCACGTGCGGGGCCTACAGGGGTTTCCAAAAAGCTGTATCAACCCCCTCCCCCCAGTTCGAAATGTCCAAGATGAATAAAATCGTCTTCATGTGACAAAAAAAAAAAAAAAAAGCCCAGGTTCAATTATATTCTTATGGATTTATGGATTTTTTTTTTTGGGGGGGGGGGGAGTGGGAAGACTACGGCAGAAAGAGTGGAAGAATGATCAAAATTATACATACACTTGCAATACAGGTAGGTGGGTGGGTGGGTGGGTGGATGGATGGGTGGGTGGGTGGGTGGGTGGGTGGATGGATGGATGGATGGATGGATGGATGGATGGATGGGTGGATGGATGGATGGGTGGATGGATGGATGGATGGATGGATGGGTGGATGGATGGATGGGTGGATGGGTGGGTGGATGGATGGATGGATGGATGGAGACACAGACCTACAGATAAATACAAAAGGCAGACACGATAGATACAGATAGATAATGGCGACGGACAGACCAAAATAGATACACAGGAGAAAGAGAGAAAGAGAGAGAGAGAGAGAGAGAGAGAGAGAGAGAGAGAGAGAGAGAGGAGAAGGAGGGGGGACTGGATTGACAACTATTTGATAAGTCTTTGTTATGAGGTACCGCAGGAATGAGTCTCCTTGGTTACAAGCCAAATTTACCCTCCAATCTAACTATATCTGGCCATTAACTGAGCTGCAGGACGTTAGGGATCTTTGTCGGACGAGATTAAACGGACTACAGTAACCAAGGATACTCATTCTTACCTGCGTCTCAGGGTCACCGAATTATATGCTACCAAGGCTTAGCACGGTACTCAAGACGTGGTTCTGGCCCAGTTCCGTCAGGTGAGAGCACACGAACTATGGTCTCTTGAAGGGGTATTTAGTGCCATTATAAGAGTTCACGGGAAGGCAATCAGCGGGAGGCCTAATGACCCTATCGAGGCTGTAACAAGGACTCCGGTTATGAGTTTAAGATTAAGGATAGCAACTCCAGAAGGCTATCTTTCATTACTGTGTCTATTTACGCTGTGGTAGATATATCATTCAACTGAGGGAATATCCTACACTTGCAGGGCCATGAATTTTAGACTGATAGCCGCCCCCTTCCTAAACAGCCCTATGCTCCACGCTGGCAGCAGAACCGACACCTTATCACATTCATTCACACGATATCCTCTACTGCACGCGATTTATATGCGAAATAAGGAAAATAAATTCTGAACAACTACTCACGTAAAGAATATCTGCCTAACAATGTGCTACACACGGCAAACATAATACAGCAGTATATATACACATATGTAGGCCTATGTGTATATATACGGTACAGACACACACACACACACACACTTTATATATATATATATATATATATATATATATATATATATATATATATATATATATATATATATATATATATGTGTGTGTGTGTGTGTGTGTGTGTGTGTGTGTTATCAGCACGAAAATGTCTCTCAACCATGAAATCCTGCTTGCCTGAAACGTTTGTCAAGATAATCGACACAGCCCATAACTTTCCTAGTCGGGCCGCGTAAAATCCACCCAGACCCTGCCAGTGAGTGCCGCCCTTATATTCCATCCACCTTTCCCAGAAGTGGTGGCGGTGTTGTCTGGCCGTCAGGGCGGCGTCAGATGGGGAATTCTACGGACGGCATCCCCCTGTGTGTGTGTGTGTGTGTGTGTGTGTGTGTGTGTGTGTGTGTGTGTGTGTGTGTGTGTGTGTGTGTGTGTGTGTGTGTGTGTGTGTGTGTGTGTGTACTGGGGGGGAGGCTATTTGTGGTGTCAACTGCACCCACTGGCTGATGTGCGCCAGGTGGGCCGGGGTCAAGGCCCAGGCATACTGAACTTGGCACCATTCTACAGATGAGTGTTGACGGCAGGACAGGGTAGGCAGGACAGAACAGGCAGGACAGGGTAGGCTGGACAGAACAGGCAGGACAGGGTAGGGTAGGCTGGACAGAACAGGCAGGACGGTAGGCAGGACAGAACAGGCAGGACAGGGTAGGCAGGACAGAACAGGCAGGACAGGGTAGGCTGGACAGAACAGGCAGGACAGGGTAGGCTGGACAGAACAGGTAGGACAGGGTACGGTAGGCTGGACAGGACACAGGAAAGGGGACGAGGGAGAAGTGAAACAATACCGGTTAAAGAGGAAGAAAACAAGAAAGAAGAAAGAGAAGGAGGACGAGGACGAGGAGAAAAGGCTGAGACCGTAGTTGAGGAGAGTGGTGAAGATAAAAAAATAAATAAATAAATAAATAAAAGGGAGCACACTTTTAAAGCACCTTAACCTGGCCCATATTTTAGTACCTGTGGGTTATTTTACGCAACTCCGTGGCAGTAGAAAATAATCCCAAGGCTCTACAGCCTCCCCATACCACCTTTTCGTCACTAGAATTACACTCTAAGGTTAATCTATTGTTACCTAAGAGTTCATGGTGAAGGTATGGTAGTTTTGGGCCAGGTTAGAGTGAAAAGAGTACAGACACAATTTACAGGTTTGCAGAGAGAGGGGGGGGGGGGAGTAGGCACAATGAACTTGGCACCATTTTGGGTATGACAGTTCTTGTGGGTAGATGGGCAGTTAGGTAAACTGTAGTTAAGAAAAGGGAGGGAAGGAGAGGGAGAGAAGGAGGGGGAAGAGGAGAGGGAGAGAGGGAGATAAGAGGGAGAGAGGGAGGAGAGGAAGAGAAGAGGGAGAGAGGGAGGAGAGGAAGAGAAGAGGGAGAGAGGGAGGGGGATGGGAAAAAGGTGAGAGGTAGGGGAAGGTAAGGTAGGTGGAGAAGGAAGGGGAAGGGAAGAGGGAGAGAGGGAGGGGGAGGGGAAAAAGGTGAGAGGCAGGGGAAGGTAAGGTAGGTGGAGAAGGAAGGGGAAGGGAAGAGAGAGAGAGGGAAGGGGAAGAGAAGAGGGAGAGAGGGAGGGGGAAGGGAAAAGGGTGAAAGGGAGGGGAAAGGATGAGGGAGATGGGGAAGAGAAGGGAAGAGGGAGAGATGGAAAGGAAGGGAAGAGGGAGAAAGGATGGGGGAGAGGGTGGGGGGAGGGACAGGGAAGAAAGGGATGACGGGGGTAGAGGAATAGGAGAGTGAGAGAGATGAGAAGGAGGAAAGCGAAGAGGAGGAGGGGAAGGTGAGTTGGAAGGGAGGAGAAAAAATGAAGGAAAGAAGAGGATGCAGGAACAGAATGGGGAAGTGAGGAGGGTGGTATTATGGGAGATATGGAAATGATGGGAAGGGGAAGAGGAGGAGATGAGCAAGAGAGAGGGAAAGAAAAGACGAAGGTAGGGAAGGGGAAAGGGAAGAGGGGAAGAAATGAGAGGGAAGGTAAGACAGAGAAACGAAAGAAAGACTCGAGGCGTAAAAAAAAAAGAAGAGAAGGGAAAGAGGAACAGAATGGGGCAGCGGAGGAGCAAGAGGATGATGAATGTGAGGGAAGAGGAAACGACAAGAGGAAGGGATGGGGGAGAGGAGGAAAAATGGGAAAACAAGGGAGTGAAGGGGAAGAAAAGAGAGAACATGGAGGGAGTGAGTGGAAAGAAGTGAGAGTGGGAAGAAGAGGAGGAAAAGGGAGAGGAGGAGGAAAAGAGGAAGAAGAGGAAAAGGGGAAGAGGAGGAGGAAAAGAGGAAGAGAAGGAAAAGGGGAAGAGGAGGAGGAAGAGAGGAAGAAGAGGAAAAGGGGAAGAGGAGGAGGAAAAGAGGAAGAAGAAGAGGAAAGGGGGAAGAGGAGGAGGAAAAGGGGAAGAGGAGGAGGAAAAGAGGAAGAAGAGGAAAAGGGGAAGAGGAGGAGGAAAAGCGGAAGAAGAAGAGGAAAAGGGGAAGAGGAGGAGGAAAAGAGGAAGAAGAGGAAAAGGGGAAGAGGAGGAGGAGGAAAAGAGGAAGAAGAGGAAAAGGGGAAGAAGAGGAGGACGAAAAGAGGAAGAAGAGGAAAAGGGGAAGAAGAGGAGGACGAAAAGAGGAAGAAGAGGAAAAGGGGAGGAGGAGGAGGGGAAGAAGAGGAGGAAAAGGGGAAGAAGAGGAGGAAAAGAGGAAGAAGAGGAAAAAGGGAGGAGGAGGAGGAGGAAAAGAGGAAGAAGAGGAAAAAGGGAGGAGGAGGAGGAGGAAAAGAGGAACAAGAGGAAAAAGGGAGGAGGAGGAGGAGGAAAAGAGGAAGAAGAGGAAAAGGGGAGGAGGAGGAAAGAGGGAAATGGGGAAGAGGAGGAGGAAAAAGAGGAAAATGGGGAAGAGGAGGAGGAAAAGAGGAAGAAGAGGAAAAGGGAGGAGCAATTACACAGGACAGGAAAACGGGTGACAAAGAGGCACAGTGAACTTGGCACTATATTGAGTCTGGCAAAAGAGGGAGAGAAGGGAAGAAGGAAAGGGAAGAAGCGGAGATAAAAGTAGTGGAGAGAAGAGGGAGGAAGAGGAAAGGAGAGGGAGGAAGAGGAAAGAAGAGGGAGGAAGAGGAGAGAGGAGGGAGGAAGAGGAGAGAAGAGGGAGGAAGAGGAGAGAAAAGGGAGAAAAAGGAGAGGGAGACAGAAGAAGATAAGACAAGGGAGAGGAAGAAGGAAAGAAGAGGAACGGATCAGAGAAGGGATGAGGAACGGAGAAGAGGAGGGAGGAAGAGGTAAGGGGAGGAGGAAGTAGGGAAGCAAGAAAAGGGCGGGAGAAGAGTGGAGAAGGAAGTGGGGGAAAGGAAGGGGGGGGGAAGGGCGAAACAAAGAGGGAATGGAGGGGAATGAAATAAAGGGATCAGAAAGTGGAAAAGAATAACCAAAGTGTTCTGGCACTATATACACAAAGAGGATAAGAGGCAAATGAAGAGGAGATGGAAGAGGGAAGAGGAAATATGTGGAAGAGGTAGGGGGGAGAAAGAGGAATATGAGGAAAAAACAAGGGGGAGGGAGGGATGTGAAGAACAAGGAGGGGAAGAGATGGGGGAAGAGGAAGATGGAGGGAACAGGAAAGGGAGAAGGGACAGAGGGAGGGAAAAAGGGAGAGACGGAGGGAGGGAAGTGACAAAAATAGGGAGGGAGGGAGGGAGGGGGAAGGGAGGGGGGTACAGTGAACTTGGCACCATTCTTGTCAATGGCACTGTCTGGTGGGCAGGAGGAAGAGTAGGAGGCATAGATGGAAGGGATTGGAGGCAAGAGAGGGGGGAAGAGGGAGAAGGGGGAGGGGAAAGAGGGAGAGGGGGGAGGAAAAAAGAGGGAGCAAGGGAGGGAGAAGGAGGAGGAAAAAGAGAAGGAGAAGGGGAGGAAAAAGTGAGGGAGAAGGGGAGGAAAAAGTGAGGGAGAAGGGGAGGAAAAAGTGAGGGAGAAGGGGAGGAAAAAGTGAGGGAGAAGGGGAGGAAAAAGTGAGGGAGAAGGGGAGGAGGAAGAGGGAGAAGGGAGGAGGAAAAAGAGAAGCAGAAGGGGAGGAAAAAGAGAGGGAGAAGGGAGAAGGAAAAAGAGGGAGAAGGAGAGGAAAAAGTGAGGGAGAAGAGAGGAGGAACACGGAGAAGGGACGAGGAAAAAGAGGGAGCAAGGGAGGAAAAAGGGAGGGAGAAGGGAGGAGGAAAGAGGGAGGGGAAGATAAAATGACGTAGAGAGGGGGAGAAGGGAAAAAAAAAAGTAATAACAGTAAGAATGGCCAGCCTATATAAGATAAGGGAAACGGAATATTAAAAAAAAGACAATAAAAACAGAACCAGAGAAGAAAGGAGGAAAAAGAAAACAAAAATACAAGCAGGAAAAAAAAAAAGAGGAGGGAAGGAGGGCGGTTTGGGTACGGCAGAGGAAAAGGGGTTGGTGGGCGTTATAAAAAAAAAAAAAAAAACATTAAGGCTAACGATATGGAGGGAGACAAACAGTGTGGGAGTAAGACGTGTGTGTGTGTGTGTGTGTGTGTGTGTGTGTGTGTGTGTGTGTGTGTGTGAGAGAGAGAGAGAGAGAGAGAGAGAGAGAGAGAGAGAGAGAGTAAATTAAGAAGGGGTAGAGGGAAAGGAAGATGTGGACTCCATTGGGCCAGCGACATGGAAGGGGCAAATAATGTGGGAGGGGAACATGGAGTGGCTAGGTGACTCATGGGAAGGTGGGAGGTAAGAGGGATGGGGAGGAAAAGGGTGGAGAGAGAGAGAGAGACAGACAGACAGACAGAAAGAGACAGACAGACACACACAGAGAGAGAAAGACACACACACACACACACACACACACACACACACACACACACACACACACACACACACACACACAGACGGACAAGAAAAAAAGGAAAATAATATGATAGACAGACAGACAGACAGAGAATTTATATATGATGAAAAAAATAAATAAATACAAACTAGAATAATCCATCTTTCTCCCATCTCAAACTGAAGAGTGAGAATTAGATCACAGAAAACGGTGAAAGAAGAAGAGGAAGAAGAAGAAGAAGAAGAGGAAGAAGAAAAGGAAGAAGAAGAAGAAGAGGAAGAAGAAGAAGAGGAAGAAGAAGAGGAAGAAGGAAATGAAGAAGAAAACACCAAATACGTAAAGGAAACAAGGAAAAAAAAAACTAACTACGAGGGATGTGGTCCCGTAATAACCTAAGATACTGAGATATAAGGGTGAGAAATGAGTAATGATCTATCTATCTATCTGTTTACCTATCTATCTATCTGCAAACGATACTGAGAAACAACTACAGAAAAAGCTGAGGACTGAAAATTTATCCCGTAATGATCTATCTATCTATCTATCTGCATATAAATCTTTCAATAACGCGTTTCATAGATATGCTGATAGCCACAGCGAAAAAGTTAACACAAAATATCAGCATGTCTATCTATCTACCTAATCTATCTATCTATTTATCTACCTATCGCCAGACGCTTTAATACCTGAGGACGCGGAATTATCAAATCGCCTTCATTTAATACTATCCTAGGCCATCAGGCTGCCTTCCCTCATATAGCCTACTATCAACCCCATCCTGCCACCTCATCCTCGGCCTTCCCCTCCCCCTCAGTCACACATACTCTCCTAGTCAATCTCTCACTCTCCATTACAAAACCTATCAACCCTATCCCTCCACCTCATCCTCGGTCTTCCCCTCCCCCTCATTCTCCATCCCCCATCTCACTCTTGGTCTCCCTCTCCCCGTCAGTCTCACACATACTCTCCTAGTCAATCTCTTCACAAACTAATCTTACATACATTCCTTCTCATCTCAACTTACCTATAAATTAAACCTACAACTCTTCAATCATTATTTTTTAGATGAACTTTTTCCCTTACCACATAAACTAAAAAAAAAATAACGTTACAATATCCTTTTTTTTTTTTTCGAAACTTAAGGACACGAACCAGTCAAGAAAGAAGTGAAAGCACCTTGAGGATCAGTGACGTCATCTGAAACTCTCTCTCTCTCTCTCTCTCTCTCTCTCTCTCTAATACGCCACGCGCTTACAAATGCCGTACCAATACTGATGCTCCACGTGACTCTCAAGCACACACACACACACACACACACACACACACACACACACACACACACACACACACACACACACACACACAGGAGATTTAAATATTCTGGGGTCGAGCCTCGTACCCAAGAGACGTGCAATTGAAGCTGCAACCTGTACACAAGTAATTACCGATCCTCCTTGCAACAATAACAATAACAAACATCACAATCATTACACTCATTATTATCATCATTGTCATCACATCACCATCACTACCATCATCATCACAACACTCACCATTATCATCCATAGTCTGCATCATTGTCACCACCATCATCATCAATTCAGTCACCATCACTGCACTCATCATCATCATCATCATCATCACGTCACCATCACTTCATCATCAATACTACACTCATCATCACTGTCACCATTTTCATCAGTTCACTCATCATCATCAACAATCAATTTACCATCACTCCTATCATCATCACTACACATCATCAAGTCACCATCACTACACCCATCACCATTATCTTCACCACCATCATCATTAGCAATTAGTAAAATCCATCACCATCATCACATTCCATCCTCATTACCATATAATCATTAGGGAAGACATCATCATCACCAATACCATCATCATTATTATCATCATCACAACAATCATCATCATCATTATTATCATCATCACAACAATCATCATCATCATTATTATCATCATCACAACAATCATCATCATCATTATTATCATCATCACAACAATCATCATCATCATTATTATCATCATCACAACAATCATCATCATCATTATTATCATCATCACAACAATCATCATCATCATTATTATCATCATCACAACAATCATCATCATCATTATTATCATCATCACAACAATCATCATCATCATTATTATCATCATCACAACAATCATCATCATCATTATTATCATCATCACAACAATCATCATCATCATTATTATCATCATCACAACAATCATCATCATCATTATTATCATCATCACAACAATCATCATCATCATTATTATCATCATCACAACAATCATCATCATCATTATTATCATCATCACAACAATCATCATCATCATTATTATCATCATCACAACAATCATCATCATCATTATTATCATCATCACAACAATCATCATCATCATTATTATCATCATCACAACAATCATCATCATCATTATTATCATCATCACAACAATCATCATCATCATTATTATCATCATCACAACAATCATCATCATCATTATTATCATCATCACAACAATCATCATCATCATTATTATCATCATCACAACAATCATCATCATCATTATTATCATCATCACAACAATCATCATCATCATTATTATCATCATCACAACAATCATCATCATCATTATTATCATCATCACAACAATCATCATCATCATTATTATCATCATCACAACAATCATCATCATCATTATTATCATCATCACAACAATCATCATCATCATTATTATCATCATCACAACAATCATCATCATCATTATTATCATCATCACAACAATCATCATCATCATTATTATCATCATCACAACAATCATCATCATCATTATTATCATCATCACAACAATCATCATCATCATTATTATCATCATCACAACAATCATCATCATCATTATTATCATCATCACAACAATCATCATCATCATTATCAGTCAGTATAATCAGGGCAAAACCTTGTATCTACTTACCTATATACCTACATACCTACCTACCAACCTACTTACCTACCTATCTATCTACCGACCTATTTATTGAGTTAATTTCCTACCGACCTGCACATATCCACATGAACCCTCACCTGCTGCAAGTACACACACACACACACACACACACACACACACACACACGCACACGCACACACACACACCACTGCAATCAATACTGACCACCTTATCTGACCTACATCACCTGCTAATACTCCCACTGTTCTTTATTCTATTTATGCCTATTTATTTATTTATGTACCCATATATTCATTAACTTTATCATTTTATTTACTTTTGAGATATAATTATATTCTTAACTCTGCCTATAACTGACATTTCTCAATTTTAATACCGAGCTGTTACAAGAGATTAACACGGGAATTAGGTGCTAGTCACGAAGAAGTGCTATGGGAAGGAGGCAGAACCACAGCATTATCTTAATATGTAACTGAGGTTTAACAAGGGATAGAATATGATGTCAAGTTTCAATTTCAGTTCTCTCTCTCTCTCTCTCTCTCTCTCTCTCTCTCTCACGACACAACCCCGTACCACAGCGACCTCACTCCCTCCTCGGCCATTCACCTACCGGCCCACACATCCATCCTCCCACCCCCCTCTTCCCTCCCCTATCATTCCCCCCTTCCTCCTCCCCACCCCTACAACCCTCATTTCTCTTCCTTCCTCGGCTACGATCCTCATCTCCCTCTCCCTCTCCATAATTCTTTCCTTTCTTCTCTTAACCCATACAATAATCATTTCACCCCCTCCTCCCCTCTCCTTTCCCCTTCAATGGTCTTTTATTTTCTCCCCTTCCAACAATCGCCCCATTTCCTCTCTCCTCCCCACTACAATTCCCTCATTTTCCTTTATTTCCTCTCCCCTCCTCATCCAAACTCTCACCTCTTCATCCATACTCTCACTACTCCTAATATCCAACATGCAATTACAACCAGACTCTCTCTCTCTCTCTCTCTCTCTCTCTCTCTCTCTCTCTCTCTCACACTCACTAGCTACAGCCTACACAACAAACAATTACAACAGCTACCTTGACTTGTTCCATTTTCTCCTTCCTTCATAAACTTTTCAGCTTAAGGTCCAGGTCGATTTAAGGCACATGGCACTTCGTGAGTTTTATTTCAGGACGCTTCAGTTAACCCTTTCAGTATCCCGGTACGTGGTAAGAGGAACGCCTTCACGCGGTGGCACTGACAACCTACTTAGCGCACATACACACATATAGATAGATGGATAGATAGACAGATAGACAGACACATAGATAGACTGATGTAGATAAATGTGTCTCAACTCCCACCCCATCCCTCGAAAGGACGATGGTGGACTGCGGCCAAGGGTTCACATCCATCTGAACTCAGGGGCCACAACAACAACAACAACAACAACAACATCAATAATAATAATAATAATAATAATAATAATAATAATAATAATAATAACAGTAGTAGTAGTAGTACTAGTAGTAGTAGTAGTAGTAATAGTAATAGTAGTAGTAGTAGTAGTAATAGTAGTAGTAGTAGTAGTAGTAGTAGTAGTAGTAGTAATAATAATAATAATAATAATAATAATAATAATAATAAACAAATTCAAAATAATACCTGGTCCAATCAAGGTACGCTGCTCTGACTCACCTGTTCCCCATGACCCCCCCCATAAGGTGAACTGGCAGACCCCCCTCCCTATACCCCTACCCCATCACCCCCAACCCCCCTTCCCCCACCTGAGAGACGAATTACCCTCCCCATCTGTACCCATGGCAGTGAAGACAAGGGTAGAAGGATTTATTTTTTCTTTTTTGAGAAGTTGTACCACAATTTATATTAGTGGTAGTTGTATAACCAAACTGATATATGAGTTAGGGATAATAGTTATAGCTTCATAATAATACTAATAAAATGATGATGATGATGATGATGATGATCTGTTACGTACTGCCAGCTTCTGACTTTTATTTATACTCTCTCTCTCTCCCTGGCCTTAATCAGCACCATGTATGCCTGAACATATGACGAGGGAAAAGGTGGGGGGGGAGAGGTGTGAGTGAGGTAGGGTACAGGTAAGACACTAGGAGACGAGGCTATTAAGAGAGAGAACCTTTGAGCTACGGATTTACAGGTATATTAATTATGGGACTAAATATAACAGGTAATGTACTTTGAACTTACCTCCTCTCTCTCTCTCTCTCTCTCTCTCTCTCTTTCTCTCTCTCTCTCTCACACACACACACACACACACACACACACACACACACCGAACTCAAGCCTCAAACGACACCTGAAGACTCACAAAATTATAGCTACAGGGTGGTTCAGAAACTGCTCATCCTTTGTCTGTTGTGGGAATGGTTCAGTCGGTGATACCAGTGTCTATATTTGCTACGGGGGGACATCTTCGTGTGGTGGCACTGAGAGGAACGGGAGGTGGAGCTGCCCGGTTATACAAACGTCTCTCAATCGCCCTTCCCTCGGTTATACAAACGTCTCTCAGTCCAATCGCTATTCTCGAATGAGGGAAGATGGGTGACCTCATCCTGCACTCCACTGGGTTCACGTTCAGATGAGCCTGGGGTTGCAACTACTACGACAATGATTACTACTACGACTACTACTATTGCTACTACTACTACTACTACCCTGCATAATTTACCATAACCCCTTTCATGCTTTATACCGGCGGTTCTCAAACTATTCAGTGGGTGACCCTATTTGGAATATTTCACGACTTCGCGACCCACAGGGTAAAAAAATCAGAGAGAGAGAGAGAGAGGGGGGGGGGGCAAGGGTGAGTGCCAGGGTGCATTGATCTGACGCTGGCTCACCCAACAACGCACTCAACCTGGCACTCAAGGTCAGGGTGCCACTCAATCCCCCACCCCACACCTAAACCCCACATCCCTCCCCTCCCCTCCTCTCCCGTCCCCTCCCCTCTCCTCTCCTCTCACCTCCCCTTCTTTATCCTCCATCGTAACATGTAATTTCCCCACTACCCATTACACTTATGCACTCTCGATCATACACTCTCCCCCTCCCTCCCATCCACACCCTCATCCCCCTATCCTCCACTCTCTATCCTCCATCCTTGTTTCATATTCCCTCACCATCCTTTCATCATCATCATCATCATCAACCCTACCCAACCCTGAATACTACAATTTCCCCCTCCCTCAAACTCTCCCTTTCCCCCTGTACCCACTATCCCCCCTTCCACCTCCCTACCCTTCACTATAAACCTGTACATCATAATAACGTACATTACCACTATATAATACTCCTTCCAGACGATTTTATTCACTTCAGACGAATTTATTCACGTTTGGAGAGGCCTCTGTAACTGAAGGGGTTGATGATGGCTAGATCTAATCCCCCCAATTCTCTTAGTCTCTCTGCAGCTGAATAAAATCGTCTGTTCAGGCCTTAACACGCAATTTATAACACAAATGCCGTCCTCGGGCTGAAGGGGGGGTTCAAAGGTTAAGGTCACATTGGCAATTGACCCGCCACCTCGTCAACAACCCCCCCACACACCATTTTTTACAGGATGGTTAGTCGGAAAAGAAGTTTGGTCATGAAAGAAACAGTAAGTGAAACAGAAGATGGTGTGTGTGTGTGTGTGTGTGTGTGTGTGTGTGTGTGTGTGTGTGTGTGTGTGTGTGTGTGTGTGTGTGTGTGTGTGTGTGTGTGTATAAAGAATTTCCAAGTTAAGCTACGGGCATCTACACACAAAATGAAGTAAAATTACGGCGTAGTGGAGGCTCTCTTATACTTTCCAAGCTTCGAGAGACCCATGAATATAACCTTTACACATTCACGCATATGCCACCCCCCTCTCACCCTCTCCTCTTCCCTTCCTCCCACCTCTAACACGTTCCTCCTACCCTCCATTCGCCCCCTCCCTCAAATTCCCCCTCCCCCTCCGTCACTCCAATTCCTCACCTCCACACATTTACGCATCTTTCACACAGATTCCCTCCCCCTCTCCTCCCCGCCCTCCTCTCTGTTCTTCCCCTCTCCTCTCATCCCTCCTTCACCTGCCCCATCCTCCTCTCTCCTCTTCCCCTTCCCTTTCTTCCCTCCCTCACCCTCCCCCTTCCTCTCCCCTCTCTTCCCCTTCCTTTCACTCCTCCAACCTCAGCACAATCACGTACTATATATTTCTCCCTATCACCATTTTTCTTCCCTTCCCCTACTCCCTCTCCACTCTTCTCCACTTTCTCAGTCTCTTCCCCTTCTCTCTCCCCTCCCATCCCTTCCCTTCACCCTCCCCACTCTCCCTTCCCTCTCCTCCCCTTCCCTTCCCTCCTCAACCAGATTACCAAAATAAACAGATTTCAAGTTCAGACATCTCTCTCACACCGTACTCTGTTCTTCTGCGTAACAATCCTAATAATAACGACGTAGAGAGAGAGAGAGAGAGAGAGTGTGTGTGTGTGTGTGTGTGTGTGTGTGTGTGTGTGTGTGTGTGTGTGTGTGTGTGTGTGTGTGTGTGTGTGCGCGCGCGCGTACCCCCCAAATCTTCACCGGTATTACAAAGCGAGTAACAAAAAAACACACACACCAAAAAAAAAAATCACACACTAAACACCTCTAAATATTTCTAAGCAAACAAGCGCGGAAGACAAAAACAAGCTTCGGATCGCGGGAGTACCGGTATACTACTAGGCTTTTATCCCCTCCCCCATTACAGCTCTACCGGTATGACAAACCCGGTAATAAATCTCTCTCTAATCAGGCCCCTGGTACTCTGACAGGGGTGAGGGTACAGACAGCAGCAAAAGTCTGTTCCCTCTCTTACATCACTCCCCATTGACTTCAAAAGAGGAGTGATTCGGGGGGGGGGGAACTGATGGCTATTGCTTGTACTGCTACCTGCCGTCGTTGCTCTCTTAACACTATCTAATAAGCGATTTATCTCCAGCACCTAAACAGCCTCTCTTGCGTCACTGGTACAAACTTCGTCCAAATTAAAATGGGTATAATGAGAATACACGTTTTTGTGGTTCGATCCGCAAAATAAATCGCTTAGAATGTGGGGTTACGAACATCCCAAAGCCACTTAAAATACGAGCATATGTTTTACAAGGCAATGGACGGACGTGGAGATGCTGACAGGAGTTTTGGTGCCGACTGTAGAGGTAAAAAAGAAAGAAAGAAAAAAAAAGGGATGAAAAAATACTGACCTACTATTCCACTACTTATATTTCACGCTTGGGGCATGTCCATCACTGTCCTCCCTGATGGTTTATTTATTTATTGATTTATTTTTAGTTTTACGCCGTGTCCTCCTTTTTCGCTAAGGGCTAAAGAGTTACTGCTGGGTCGAGGACTTTGGTTTTCGAGCGTGTAGCCCTTGATGAGCGGATACGTTTCCTGATGTCTACCAATGACCTTTACACAATAAATAAATAAGCAAATGATAAAAATAATAAAATCTACAGGCAGAGGAACGCATCAAGCCTCTGTCAGCCTAGGAGTATTGGCCAGTAAAGGGAAGTGAGAAGGGACGATATAATAAGCGAACTTTTGACACCCACGGTACATTACTTCCCCCTCCCATTCCCCCCTCCCCTTCCCCTTCCCTTTCCCCTCCCATTCCCCCTCCCCTTCCGTGGCATCCCTCAATCCCCCCCCCTTCAACCAGCATCCCTGGCCATCGCTCAACCCCTTCACTACGAGAGGTTCTTGCAAATGTAGAGAAAACCATGTAAGATTAGCAAGAAGATAATAAAATACTGGAAGCGGCAATTGTTTTTAACCCTTTCGGTTCAAGAAGAAAAGGGGGGAGAAATATGAATGAAGGAAATGAAGCCACAGGAAAAAGGGGACGAAAAGGAGGAAGAAGGGTGGGACAGCAAGCCAGAGAGAGAGAGAGAGAGAAGAGGGAGGGAGGGGGAACCGGAGCATCAAATCAGCTGATCGTACGGTTGCCACATACTGCCAGATGAAGCCACTGCCTAACCTTCACCTGTTCACTCATTAACAAATACTTAAAGACTAGTTCACCTGTACCCAAGCACAAGACAACACTATATTTTTACGATAACCTCTGGGGTGGACCAACAGCATATACACCCATAGTAAACATTCTCAGTTACACAGGCACACCCAGTAAATATTCTCATACTCTTTCATGAAGGTACACCCAGAGTAAACATTCTTTTTACTCTTCCATACATCTACACTCACAGTAAACATATATCATACCCTCTCATGCATCTACACCCACAATAAACACTCTCATACACTTCACATACATCCACAATAAACACTCTCATACACTTCACATACACCCACGGTAAACACTCACATTAAAACAGACCTACCTCACTAGATACTACGGTAGCAACGCATACCACACCACCACACCGGATTAAACCATACCTTCCGCTGCACCAGCCATCAACACCAAAAGACATGGTACCGTACGTATATTAAGTTCACTAATGAGGCAGGCAAGCAAACAAGACATAGATAGACAGAGATTGAAAGACAGACAGATAGATAGATAGATAGATAGATAGATAGAACCTTAAGTAGATTAAGTCCACTAAGGGCTGTACTCCAAGTTTTTTTTTTTTTTTTTTATGCGAGGAAGAAGGAACCAAAGGCCATGGCCCGCAGTAACAGTTCCCTCCAAGAGAAAAACAAAATACAATAGAGAGCCAAATTCAAGTGGGGCTAGAGGCTTCGTAACAGTTATTCCTTAGTGATTTATTTTGCATATGACACCTTAATATTTCAGGTACCAGGTATGTCTATAAGTGGCTTAAGTATCTATCAAATTTGCATCACTAACATGCAATAGGATCCTCAGGTGCAATGTGCAAAATAAATAGCAAAGGAAAAGGTGTTAAGGTACGAAATCTGTCAACTCAGACTACGTCCCTACAACACAAAATCGACAATACCGGTACTTCCTTAACCTTTACCATCCACACTCAGTAGCCTACACCTGCCTTGAACTGTCTCTGGTCCTAACCTTGCTCACACACACACACACACACACACACACACACACACACACACACACACACACACACACACACACAATCGCTCAGTATACGTATTGAATTGTCTCTAGTCTTACCTTGCTAAAACACACACACACACGCACACACACACACACACATCCTCGGTGCCTCCTTCGCTTGTTTCCACACGGACCTGTTTTATTACCAGCCAGGGTGCACGACTACCTGTTTTATTTACGTTATAGATCATGATTTTCAGCTCAGGGTGGTACCGGATGTAGGCCAGTTCAAGGATGTGTGTGTGTGTGTGTGTGTGTGTGTGTGTGTGTGTGTGTGTGTGTGTGTGTGTGTGTGTGTGTGTGTGTGTGTGTGTGTGTGTGTGTGTGTGTGTGTGTGTGTGTGTGTGTACAAGCTATATTTGGTAAGTAGGCCTAAGTATTTTCAGTTCTTAGGTCGACAGGTAAACTCGGCTTCACATAAAGGTACCACATCCTACTGGTGGTGAGTAGGAAGGAGATCATGCTACGTTAAATACACCTGGCTCCGTATAAAAGTATCACAGGCTGGTGGCGATGTGAATGATCAGAAAGGAGAACTGTGGGTTGAGTACAGTACTTAACATAGCCAGCCACACACGCCAAGCAATGGTACCTTCAAGTGCAGTCAAGTGTACACACGGTAATTGCTGGTACCTTATCTACGTACTGTTGGTCGGTATGGTAGGTGTACTAATATCGTAAATACTGTAGGTAGGTAGGTAGGTGGGTCTTGTCTAGATATGTACAGTATGTGGGAAATAAAAATCCCAAAGCAGTCATAAGTCAGTGGGAAACATGACATGAAGCGTAGGAAATGTCAATAAAAGCGTGATACCATTTTATGAATTTGGTGTTATGTATATACTGTAAATATTTTTCAGTAATTGTATTTAAGTATATTTAATTTTGGTACAGGGTTGCAATATTTGACTATATTAAGCTTACAGAACTCCATAATATGAAACGCAATGCATTAATTTATATATATACACACCAGTCTCGGAACTATGATTTGGTGTTGACATTTGCTCACACGTACCAGCTCCGAATCCATGGGTGGCGGTGTCCAGATTACGTTCTCACAAGACAGTTATAAGCAATACCGCGGAGCACGTCAGACGAACGAGTGCCAGTGAGAATCAGTTACAGCACACCACGTACGAGTCTTAAATTATACTGAAGGACCAGTATTTTTCAGCAAAGTGTCACTGTGATTATAAACATCTCGTAATAAGTGTCATAAAGAAAACATTAACACAAAGACGGGATCCAAAAGAAAACATCTGGAAGAGTACCACCTCGGGTCTGGAGATTCGCCATGAAAGACAAGTGCCCTCACTCAATACCACTGGCCAGCAGGTAGGAGACAGGGTTACTTGTAGATGGTGTTACAACATATGACATTTAACAAAAACAACGGAAGTGTTTACGGAATCATATTAACGTTCGTGATACCAACAATTTATTAGTCTCGGCATACGGTGTTCTGAACTAGCTTAACTTATTATAACAGTCCACATTTCTATTTGTCACAGTCACGATGTTAAGCAGCCACCGATACTGTTAGATCCCGACAGTCAGTACCTGTAAGTAAACCTGTCCATTTGGTTACTAGGTGTATGGGAGTTTGTCATATGAGGGATGGTTAGGGCAGCCGTGACAAGATTCCCCACACAGAACGTAGGCAAGTTGAGTAGCAAACGCAGGTACAATGGTAGGCAGACAGGTTGTTAGATATAAGAATTACAAGCAGCCTGGCCCAAGGATGATAGACTGAGCAGGTAAGTGTGGTCAGGTGGACGTGTAGGTTAGCTAGGTAATAATGTAAGCAAGGTGTGTGTGGGGAAGGTGAGTCTAGTTAGTAAGGCATGGATGAGTACCGCAGAGAACTGGAAGCTAAGAGATGAGTAAGACATAGACAAGCAAACAAGAGATAAGGCAGAGGCAGGCAGAAATGAGTATGACAGATTAGGTATTGAGATGAGTAACGGGAGTGGGCAAGGCACAGAAGAGTAATATCAGTAGGATGAAGTGAAGCGGGGATGAGACAGAAATTGGAAGAACTGAGGAAAACAAAGTATAGAAAGAAGAGTTACCAGTGAATAAAGCAGAGATGAGTAAAGCAGAGAACAGGCAGGTAAGAGAAGTAAGACAGAAGTAAAGCAGAGAAAGGTAGAAATGAATAAGTCTGAGATCAGGCAAAGAGATGATGCAGAGACTTGAAATGGGTAAGAGACATAAGTAACGAAGGTGAGTAAAGCACAGATGATATAGGGGGTGATAAAGATGGAGCAGAGAAAAGTAAGGCTGAGATGAGGCAGAGGTGAGGCAGAAGTGAGGCAAGAAGAGGCTGGTGATAGTGAAGCAGGAGGTATTAAAATATGTTGAGACAGACGAGGAGGCAGTGAGTCAAACACCTCTGAGACAAGACAATAAGGCAAACAGAAAAGGGGTCGATACAAGGTGAGGGAGGTGACGTGGGTAAGGTAGGTGGTGTGAGTGAGGTGTGAAGCAGGTGGTACGAGGCAGATGGAGTAAGTGAGGTGAGTGATGCAGGTGGTATGAGGCAGATGGTGTGAGGGAGGCTGTGTGGGTGAGGCAGGTGGAACAAGTCAGCTAGTGTGGGTGAGGCAGGTCGCACAAGTCAGGTGATGTGGGTGAGGCAGGTGGTATGGGTGACACAGGTGGTGCGGGCGAATCACGTGGTGGGGCAAAAACCAGGCGCCAGGCAGGAGGCTTAGTAGGTGACAGTGACTCATATGGGTGAGTAGGTGAGGCGGGGGGGAGGGAGGGGGGAGGGGACTAGGAAAGGAAAACAGGTGAGATTGGAAGATGAGTAAGGCTGGGTAGGTGATGAGCAAGATGGATGGGTGAGGTACGGTCAGGGTGGGAGAAAGAGTAAGAAAGATGAGTAAGGCATGGGAGGAAGTGGGTTAAAGCCGAGTGAGAAGAGGAAGAAATACGTGGTATGGGAGAGAGGCAGGTGAGAAAGAACGGGAAAGGTGAGTAAAGTATGGGAGAAGGTCAGTTCGAGAGCTTGGTGAAGGGAGAAGACGAGTGGGAAGAGGAAGCTATGCAATGCTTGAGAGGAGGTGGGTGAGAGAAGATGAGTGACAAGAGGAAGGTAAGTACGGTATGGGAGATGAGTGAGATATAATGAATAAAGGATGGGAGGAGGTGGGTGAGAGATAAGTGACAAGGGGAAGGATGAATAAGGCATAGAGATACGGGTAGGTAAGTGAGGTAGACTGAGGAAAACGATACAAAATAAAGGGAAAGAAAGACTGACACAAAAATCTGAAGTGAAAGAGGAATCATTGGGCAAGAGAGAGAGAGGGGGGGGTGGGGGAAGGGGGTTGAAAGAGGCAGCTGGGGGGAGAGGTGAGAGTTGCGTGGCTGGAAGAGGTACAGGGGTAGTGGGACAACGTGGGGAGCAAACATAGGAAAAGTGACGACAGTAAACAAAAAAATAAATACGGTATAAACACGAACAGTTGCATAGGCCTATATATTATAGTTAAAATCAGGAGGGTAAGGTAAGCCCACAATCTTTTTATAATAATTTCCTAGCCACATGATGAAAATATGTCTGACCCGTTATGTCGTCGGTGACTCCACATTATAAAGTAGGATGCAGGCTAATCAGAGCTAATAAATGATCATTAATAGGGGCCTACCTTCCCCTTTCGGTATTGCAGTTTAATCCTCTGACTGTGACCTGCTTTAAACAGACTAGCCCGGCATTAGCTAGAACAGAATATATCGCTTAATTCTTGGGCACACCATCAATTGAGGCAGGTTTTAATCTTTTTGCTGCGGTTCGTCTCTCAAACTAAATAAACCTGCCTGACGTTAACGAAAAAAAGCAAAAATAAAAAAAAATAAATAGTACTCAGCCATGGGATTACCTATGCATACGGTACAGTCTTAGGTAAAAAAGGAAAGACTGACTCGTAAATCTAAAGCACTAAACGTTGGCTCAGAGACAGAGGGAGGACTGGGGCTGGGTGGCTGGGTGAGATGTCGGAGAGTGAGGTCAGTCGGAACAAACAAATAGCCTGGGACCAGATACCCACACATGTCACCCCAACACCCACAACCACCCATCGCCCTCACCCACACGCCTCGTCCACCCACACCCACACCCACCCACACCCACAACACACCTCATCCACCACCCACTAACGCGCTGACAGTAATGCATTCGCAACGAGGAGTTAAAGTGGACGGCAGATGGCGTTGGAGGGGGAGGGGAGGGCTATAGGTAGAAGGATAGGCAGAGGGGAGGGGGATAGGGGATGAGATGGGTCCAGGTGGAGGGGAGGAGAGAGAGCAGAGGAGAAAGGGGAAGAATGGGTAGGGGAAGAAAGGGATGGGATGGGAGGGGAAATAGTTTAGGAATGGGGTTGGGGAGAGTCAACTGGAAACGGACAGGTGGGAAGGGGGGAGGGAACAGATAGGTCACGGGAGGAAAATAGGCATGAGCAGGGAAGAGGGAGGGAGGGGAAGGTGATACGTGGAAGGGAGAGGAAGTCGACAGGTAGTGGAGTACGCTAGGCAGACCGTAAAGGCGGATAGGTAGGCAGGAAAGGTGTGTAGGCTATATTGGTTACGTAAATATGATGTTCACAGGTGGGCAGGATAGCGTAAGTAGCCCAGACAGCTTAAGTAGACAGGTCTAGCTGGATAAGACAGCTGGACAGGTGGGTAACACAGGTGGTGGGGCTGGTGGACAGGAGAAATGTGGAAGTTGGTTCATTTGAAGAGGTCGACTGGGGAGTGGCTCAATAAAGTGTAAAAAAGTGGACGGTGAATTGATAGCCTAAATAAGGACATGTGGGTATAAGAAGTATGCGAGACTGGGCAAGGGTAGGGCAAGGCAGGGCAGGGCAGGGGAGATGGGAGGGCAGGACTGAGGTCAGAGGACGGGACTATGGAGCCAGGGCGAGCAATGACCCGATAGTTTTTGTTGCCCTGAACCGCACCAATGTCATCAACCCTAACAGTGAAGCCGTCCAGTCTTCCCTCACACACCCCTCATATCCTTACATCACGTAAGACACATCCCTCACACCATACGGTACCCTCAAGATCCTCACATACTACCATTAGAATCCTCACACCCTCACCTCACAACTAACCC
>NC_136992.1:28863430-28868430 GCF_032717465.1 Coenobita brevimanus
ACACACACTCTACCTTCTATAACAAATCCCTGACCCACCTTACCAGGCCCCAACACACTTCACCTTCCTCTTACACCACTAACACACCCCTGACCTTACTTACCACGTCCTAACACAATCCAGCTTCTTCTAACACACTCATAAGCGTTCCCATCACATTTAATCCAATAACTCTTCACGTTCAGTACCTAACAGTCTTCAATTTAAACACCAATATCACTCTTCACAATCTTCTTCATTCTTGCATCCCACAAACCACAATCAACACAGACTTGAATTTCACGGTAGGCCTACTTAGCAAACTCAACTACGATCTTTTTATCACTTGTGGTTACGTATCACATTATAACACACATTCTAAGACTCATCATCACTGCTGACCCAACGTATCACACTCTTATCCACCCCTTTGCACCTTAACACACCCTAACACACCCTTCTACCTCCTGTATCACACTCTAACGCATCCTAGCAATTAAGCATCACATCCTTACACCTTAACACACCCTCCTACCTCCTGTATCACACTCTAACACATCCTAGCAATTAAGCATCACATCCTTTCACCTTAACACACCCTCCTACCTCCTGTATCACACTCTAACACATCCTTGTAATTATCACATCCCTACACCTTAACACACTCTAACACACCCTCCTACCTCCTGTATCACACTCTAACACATCCTTGTAATTAAGTATCACATCCTTCCAGACCCCTAACACACAGTAACACTTGAATTTAACACGGCACAATCGGTGACAAAAAATTGGCCTAATATTTCATCTACTCTACATTTCACTCTCCTTTGTTGACTAATATTCATGAGCTGGGAGAAGACTGATATATTTCCTCACATACCGGTAACAATAATAATAATAATAATAAAAACAAAATAACCAATCCTCACCCTTATTCTTAACAACTACTACAATACTACCCACCGTACTACTACAATAATAATAATAATAATAATAATAATAATAATAATAATAATAATAATCCCATACAAAAACACGTGTGTAGTATCTGGTGGCTGACTCATGGGTGCGGATGGGAGAGATAGGTCAAGAGAATGGGGAGGGGAAGAAGCGGAGGGGAGGGGAACAGGGAGGGGAGAAGAAGGAAAGGGGGGAGGGGAGAAGATGGAAAAGGGAAAGAAAGGGGAAATAAGGGGAAGGGGGGGAAAGGGAGGAGGGGAGAAGATGGAAAATGGAGACAGGGAAATCAAGGGAACCCAATAACAACAAAATCAACAGGAAAGCAATGACAATAAAAATAATCATCATCATCATCATACAATTGGAAAAACGATGCGATATCAAAACCGAAAGTAGGAAGTGTAACAACAATAACAATAATACGGTAATAATAATAATAATAATAATAATAATAATAATAATACCCTCCATAAAAACACCTGTACAGCATCTGGTGCCTCTGACTCACACCCGTAGCACAGATTCTAAATTAAAGAGAGAGAGAGAGAGAGAGAGAGAGAGTACAAATGGACAAAAACAGAGAACATACAGGATACAGAAAAAGAATCAAAGAGGGTGGAGGAAGGAGAGGGAAGAGGGGAGACAGGATGTGGGGGGTGGAAGGAGAGGGAAGGAGAGGGAAGAGGGGAGACAGAGGAGGTGGGGGTGGAAGAAGAGGGAAGAGGGGAGACAGAGGAGGTGGGGGTGGAGGAAGGGGAGGGAAGAGGGGAGACAGAGGAGGTGTGGAGATATTCGGAGAAAAAGGGGAGGGGATTATTATGGTGATAGGAGGGGTATAGGCTAGTGGGGTGCAGAAAGAGAGAGGGAGGAAGAAAACAGAGGGGAGAGGGAAGAAGAAAACAAATGAGGGGAGAGGGAGGAAGAGGAGAAAGAAGGGAGAGGGAGACAGAAGGGAGGGAGGAAGAGAAGAAGAGGGGGGAGGAGGGAAGAGGAGAATAGGGAAGGAGGAGGAAGACGAGATGAGAAGAGGGATGAGGGAGGATGAGGGGATGAGAAGAGGGGAGAGGGTGCAAGAGGAGATGAGAAGAGGGGAGAGGGAGGAAGAGAAGAAAGAGAAAGAGGAATAAGCAGAAAAAAAAAAAAGAGGGGAGGGAAACATAGAGAAAAAAAGACAATTACACAAAGGAGACAAACCAAAGAAGGAAGGGAAAGGGCGAAGGAATTTGGAAGGGGAGATACTAGATTTAAGACATAAAATACAAAACAAATATACGTAGCTACAGACACAAACAATCAGGTAAACAGAGGTGAATAAGTAAACAAAAAGAGTGAATAAGTAAACAGAGGTAAATAAATTGGCAGCAGGTAAACGACACGACGAGAAATACAGATGGAAGGGCATGCTTAAAAAAAGGGGGAGGGAGAGGGGGAAGGTAGGAAAGGAGGAGGACACAATGGAAAACGAAACAAAGACGGGGTAGAAGTGGGGTACGAGAAACATGAATGAAATGTATATAGTAGTAGAATAAGGAGGAGAAGGAGGCAGAGACGGAGAAGGAACAAAATGCGTATAGTCTGAGAAGGGAAGCACAAACAGGATATGATAAATATAAACATAAGAGAAACCGGGAGCAGAAAATATAAAGAAAACGTGGGAAGAGTGGGATGGGGAAACGCAAGAAAAACACGGAAGGGAAGGGAATCACTGATAAAAAAAGACAGAGTGAATGGAGGAGGTAAAAAAAGACACGCTGATCCAACAAAGGGCAGGTTCACAGGCAGATAAATACGGAGGCAAGAGGAAGAAAATAAAATTAAGGGGAAGAGGAAGAAAAAGAAACAAGAGGGGGAAACTGAAGAGGGTGAGTGGAAATGACGGTGACTCACACAATTCTTCTCCTAACTGGCTTTCATAGTAACTTCCTGTGTCTCTTAATTACCAGAGCTTGCCAGAGAATTTAAATGCTTCGATTCTTTGTTTAAGTTAATTCTTGCTGCCTTTAGATGCTTTAATTCAGCTTCCAGACTCTTCGAACAGGCGGCATTTGTTACTGCCTACATTACGTTCAGATAATCCTGGGGCAACGACATAAACAACCAAACAACAACAAACATAAACAAACAACAACCTCTGCCAGTAGGGCCCTCTCCTGCACTTCATCAATCTGCTATATGTCCTTCACCTTCACCTGGCCCAGGCTTTCCTTTTGTGGCTTCTCTTGCGTGACTGAATGGCAGAGACAATACAGCAGCTCTATATCCCTTCCTTAATACTTCTTCGTGACTAGCATCACCTACTCTTTTGTTACAGCTCAGCATTCACGACTGCGAGATGGCACGTTTAGGCCAAGTCGGTGTAAAAGAAATATAGCTACCTAATAATATAGCCATGGATCACAGTACAAACGTCAGGAAAACATCATCATCATCATCATCTTCATCATCACTTCCACCACCACCACCACCACCACCATTCTCAAATCCTTCTTACACCCTTTGCCTCGTAATATCTAAATCAAAATAGAAACAATATTCCTCACACCTGACGGCCATGACATCAGGAAGCTCAATTTCTTTTTTATCCAAGAAGGAACCAAAGGCCAGGTGCCCGCGAACTGTTCCAAGAAAAAACAAAAACAAGATAACAGACAGCCAAATTAAAGCTCCGTTCATTTCGAGATGCCTGGACACACTGCGTTTGAAAGACTGGAGATCAAAGACAGTAGGAAATACAGACAGGGAGACAGTTCCAGAGTTGATCTGTTGCACAGTTACATGAAGGAATGGGAGTAACTGTTAGCTCTTGCGTTAGAGAGCTGGATAGAAAAGGGATGAGAGTTTGTTGCTAGGCGGGTGTGAGGCGTCCGCCTTAGTAGTGGAGGGGTGCAAGCAGACAGTTCAGAGAAGTGATCATTGAAGAAAAAAAGAAATAAAATGCAACGTGCGGAGAAGAGACAGAGGTTGAAGGGAGCCAGTAAGAGGAGGAGAGTTCATGAGACGAAAAGCCTTTGACTCCAACTTGTTGAGACGAGCTGTATGTGGGGAGCGTTCCCACACATGAGAGCTGTACCGTACCGGTACGCTACACAGGAGCGAATAAAACCAGTGTTGGTTATAATATAGTAAACAACTGTGCTGGGGTAAAGATGGAAGGAAGTCGGCTTAGCTCACCCAATCTCTTGGAAGCAGGTTTTACATGAGGTAATATGATTAAGTAATTATACCTAAAGCTTGTGTACATGTAATATATGATAAACAAAAATTGCCATCAGTAAAACTGCGAAAAGACCCAATCAGACTCACTAATACCGCAATTAAAAGTCATTAAGAAGACTCATATTACACTACGTTCTAAGGGCGTAATTTCTCTTCATCCACTACCGGAAATTAAGCATCATTATCACGCGTTTACCTTCAAGAACGCATCGTCAGGAAAGCTGCAGTTATTCCAATTGTCGCGTGGAAACGATGAAATTACCCTCTCTCTCTCTCTCTCTCTCTCTCTCTCTCTCTCTCTCTCTCTCTCTCTCTCTCAGGTCCAACTGTAATTAAGATAGGGGCATGGCAGTCACGAAACAACCCTATCAAGATTTTACACACACACACACACACACACACACACACACACACACACACACACACACACACACACTATAGCAAGGACAAGGAGTAAGCAGAACGTCTCATACTTCCTCCAAAACAAATCTAGGTTAAAACAGAGAACTAATCATATGTTTTATGTGACTCCCTCTCGGTATGTAAACCCTCTTTAATTATAAATGTGTATCTTTTTATTTAGATGAATAGAGGAAGGAAAAACAAATTAAATAAAAATAAATAAATAACCCATACACCAAGATTACAGGTTTCTCCATTCACAAAAAAATATATAAAACATGTCAAATAAAGTTTCCAAGATGACCCCAATGTCCTTCAATTTATTCAAGGAAGGTTGTATCACCCCTGTAATGTCTTCAGGATCACACACACTCTTCAGTGCAATGACCAGAGAAAGTGAAACCCGGGATTGGATAAGCTGTACGTGTCAAGTTATACCA
>NC_136992.1:28870930-28910930 GCF_032717465.1 Coenobita brevimanus
GGCTCTACATAACTTCCACAAAACTCCTTCGTGACTAGCATTATATTCTAGTGATAAATCTTCTGCTATAACTCAGCATTTAAGATGAAGAGATGGAAATTTTAGGCCAAGTTAAAGTAAAAGCAGTGTGGTCTCTTCTAAGCTGAATAAATACGCCTGGATGTGGCACTTATATATCATAAATAAAATAAATAAATAAATAAGTCACAGGTTTCCAGGTGTTAAAGTGTATCCCGGTTTCATGCAGCTATAAACACTTCTATCCTTCTAAATCCCCTCCATATATTTCTACCCTTTTAAATCCCCTTCATACACTTCGACCCTTTTAAATCCCCTTCATACACATCTACCCTTTTAAATCCCTTCACACATTTCTACCCTTTTAAATCCCCTTCATACACTTCTACCCTTTTAAATCCCCTTCATACACTTCCACCCTTTTAAATCCCCTTCATACACTTCTACCCTTTTAAATCCCTTTCGCACATTTCTACCCTTTTAAATCCCCTTCATACATTTCTACCCTTTTAAATCCCCTTCATACACTTCTAACCCTTTTAAATCCCCTTCATACATTTCTACCCTTTTAAATTCCCTTCATACTTTTACCCTTTTAAATTCCTTTCATACATTTCTACCCTTTTAAATCCCCTTCATACACTTCTACCCTTTTAAATCCCCTTCATACACTTCTACCCTTTTAAATCCCCTTCATACACTTCTACCCTTTTAAATCCCCTTCATACACTTCTACCCTTTTAAATCCCCTTCATACACTTCTACCCTTTTAAATCCCCTTCATACACTTCTACCCTTTTAAATCTCTTTCATACATTCCTACTCTTTTAATGCTTATACAGTTCTACCCCTATTAAAGTCTTTACATATATTTGTACCATAAACAAAATCAATGTAAACAACACCGGATCCCTAAGAAATAATTACAGACGAGTATATTGTTCAGCTGGCTTTAATTCATGTGAAGGTGGCTACGTATTCCCTAGCAACGAGAGGGCTAACTGAGATGATTTTTTTTCTATTACCAAGCTCACAATCACCCCTCCCCTCGAGGGTCAATAACACTGCAGATAATACCAACGCACTCCATCTGTCCTTGTGCCTCCCCCCCCTTGCATACCCGCGATACCCTTCACCACGAGGAGTCTTGGTATTTAATCCTTTATCCACTTCATCTGATTCAACTTGGGAGGAAAATGAACTGAGGGGTTAGATTAAAATTTCATTCGCCCCTCCATTCATACCTTCTAAAGTTAATCAAATAATAAAAATAATAAAATCGCTTATAGACAGCATGAATAAAATATGACGTCGGTGTAAAAAAGGAGTTCAGTAACACTTAATCTTCTTAGCATTCCTTTCTTTTTCTTATGTTTCACTTCACTGCACCACTGTGGAGGAGATGACTGAGTTTATACGGTGGTTGATTAAAAAGCTTCCCATCTTCAATAACAAATTATGATTCTTCACACACAGCACGAAACAGAAACAAAAAAATGTATATAATTTTTTTTCTCACTTCAGTACTGGTACAGCTGAAGCCTACCTGTTACACGTCAAGTTTATGGCTTCACTGTGTAGCTCTGCACTTCACTAAAACTCAGGTACATAAAACTGTCTTCACTGTATTCACAGTATCATTCATCCTTCACTATACTGTATTACGCTGCACTTCACTGTAACGCACAAATTATCCTGCAACGTCAACTTGTTTGATGTGTTATTTGAGGGTATAATTATTGACCCATTTGTGCACTCCCTGCACTGAGATACTAAACACACCGCTGTCAACATGAAGTGGACGTGAAGCCGGCTGGGGGTGCGTGGGGGGTGGGAAGACGGGGTGAGGTAAGACAGACACGGGGTGGGAGGAAAGCAGATAGGGGGATGGGGGTGTTAGGCGGGGTGGGAGCGTGATTGGGAGGTAGGGAGGGAGTGAGATAAACTAGGGATGAGGCAGGGAGGGGACGAATGGATAAGGGAGGTTCAGAATGAAATGCGAAACAGGACTGGAATAAGGCAGGCTGGGACAAGGTGGGGAAAAGAGGGTAAGGAAGGTTAGGCCTGAGATAAGATGGAGGGTGTACGTGTGAGGCAGGTTGGGAGTGTGAAAAAGACAAACTGGGGGTGAGAGAGGCAGGCAAGGACTAAGTTAAGAGCAAGAGGCAGGTTGCTGGAGTGAGACAGGTGAGAGAGAGGCAGAGTTTAGTGACACCTGTATCGTAGTGGGAGAGAGAGTGAGCAGGGAACTAGCCTAGCCCCCTTGCTGCTTCCTCCTACCCCCCCTCCCCCACCCCTCCCTAATACCCCCACCCACCACTCCCCCATACTCCCTACCCACCCATCCCTCATCCCACTAGGCTATCTACCTTCTTCCTTTCTCCATTCCCCCTCTCTCTCTCTCTCTCTCTCTCTCTCTCATCCCCAGCAACCCACACTTCCACTTCACAGCCTCCCTCAACCCAAACTTTAATTAAATCTCACCACCTCGCCATCTCTCCATCCATCAATTTTTCTTCCTCGATTTAACCCCAGCTCACTCACCCTCCACACAAGCCTAGCATCACGGACACACTTTTTGGCCGTCCTAATCCCAAAGTTGACCAATACCAGCACGTCACCACACCAACCAGTATTTAAAACCATTACCATCTGTCTCATCACTACCATTACTACCACCACAAACAACCATGCCGAGTAAAATCACAACCATGACGATTAAGTAAGTCTGTTATTTAACTACCATTACCTCTATATTTACAACCATAACTAATACTACAACTACAATAACCGCAATCACAGAATCCTTAAAACAACGTTCATTACCACAACAAACAAACAAACAGCCACAGACGTACACACATATAAACAGAGAGGGAGAGAGAGAGAGAGAGAATCATACAAGCACTAAGCAAAGAAACTAATCCACGTATAAGACTACTTATTCAACAGCAGTCAGGAATCCATGGTGCTGACGTCGCTGATAAGGAGCTGTGAACGATAACACATCTTGGTTCACACAGATAACGAACGAGGACGTCTCTCTCTCTCTCTCTCTCTCTCTCTCTCTCACGGACACACACACACAGAAAAAAGCTGATGTTTATACAACATAATAACCACTCCTTCAAAGGACCTATACCTGGCGCGCACGCACGCACACACACACACACACACACACACACACACACACACACACACACACACACACACACAAAGGCTGATATTTATACAACATAACCACTCCCTCAAGAGACCTATACCTGGCGCACGTGCGTGCTACACACACACACACACTTTCACGAGGCAGGACATCTGGTGTGTGCTGTGTATGCGTCTGACACACGCAGTGTGCAGAAAAGGTGTGCCAATGGTGGGATATCGGCCCGTATTCTTGTCAGGTAAGGACGTCCCTAGCACCTCTTCCTTGGCGATTTATTTTTGGATATGCCTGGTTAATGTTCTTCTGTTCGAAGGTGATGTAATGTAATGTTTCAATATCCTTTTGTACGTTATTTATAGAGTACAGCGATATTGGATTTAATGTAGCAGGGGACGACAGTAAGGTGCAATAAGCAAAATAAATCACTTAGGAAAACGTGTCAGGGAGCTTCCTCACGCGACAAGAATACAGACCCACGTGCTTCCTAACCCATTATATGAGCGGACGTCACCTGTTTAACTTTCCATCAAGCAGGAAGGAGGAAGATGAATGGAACGATTAGGGAAAAGACGAAGAAACTAGAAAACAGGGAGAGTAAAATCGTTGGGAGGGAGGAAGGAAAAAATGGAATGGAAGGACAGAACAGGGAAAACAGGAGTAATAAAGAGGGGGAAGAAGGGGAAAGAAAGGAAAACCACAGGGAGGCAAGTAGGAATAAAATGATACGAACAGGAAAATAGGAAGCAAAACAGAAATAATGGCTGAATACAACAGAATGATACGGGGTAGAGATGAGAGAGAGAAAATAGGAGTAACACCAGTAACAGAAAGGAGGGGAAAAAGGTGCACATTGAATTCGAACAATGGCAATAAAGAGTAAAGAAAGAAAACAAATGGGAAAGTGATAAAGACATGATAGGAAAAAACAGAAGAAAATAGAAGGAATGGTGGTGGAAAGGAAAGAGAAAAAGGAGAGACTACGGGACTAGAGGGAGATGGGGAAAAGGCAGAAAGGAGGAGGAGGAGGAGGAGGTTGGAAGGAGGAGAGAGAACACGAAGAAAACAGGAGAGAGAGTGGTGAGGAAGAGAAGGAAAGAGGAAGGAGTAAATGAAAACAGGAAGAAACTGCGACAAAGAAGCTGAGAAAGGGTATAGGCAAGACAGGACAAGGAGACACGAGGAAGGGAGATGAAAGGGGGTGAAGAGGAGGAGGAGGAGGAGGAGGAGGAGAAATAGAAGGAAATGAGAAAGAGAGGGACGAGAAGAGAGGGATGCATGGTGGGAGGCAAAAAGGAGGATGACAGAGAAAAGAAAGAGGAAAAAAATAAAACGGGAAAGCAGAAATGACAGAGGAAGCAAAAGGGAGGGGAAAGGATGGAGGGAAGTGGAGGGAGGCAATATGAATGATGGATGAGGAAGGCGGAGGGGAGTAAATGAGAGGGAGGAAAGGAGAGGAGAGTAAATGAGAGATGGAAGGAAGAAAGGGGGGGAAGGGAAGATGGCGAAGAAAAGCAGGAGGAAGGAAATGGAGGGATGGCAAAGGAAGGTAAAGGAAAGAGGAGGAAAAGAGAGTGAAGAAACGAGGAAGGTAAAAAGGAAACAGCACAGAAAGGCCTGAGAGATGGGACGCTGTTATAGAGAAAATGTGGGAGAAGGCAAGAAGGAATAATGATCCAGATAAACAGGGTACCCAGTAAGCAAGCAGGTATGTAGGTAGGTTAGCTGGCTGGTTGGTAAGTAGGACAGAATAAGATAGGATAGGAGAGGGGAGGAGAGGTAACTGATAGATAGATGGATATAGATGGACAGGTAAGGCAGACTGATACACGTAGATACTGACTGACTGGCTGATTGACAGATTGACTGATAGATTGATAGACGGATTGACAGTCAGATACCCTACATGAAGAGATACATATAAACAGACAGACAGTGTGTAAGCTATGGGTAAAGACCCACGCGTATCCACTCTGAACAAAACCGTCTGGTGGTGGCAATAATATATAGCCTATACTACAGAGAGGACCTTGAAATAAAGTGCCTCTAAGTTGCATAAAACCGTATGGAAGCTGTAGCAGCAGTAATAGTAGTAGTACTAGTAGTAGTTGCTGTTGTTGTTGTTGTAGTAATAGTAATTTAACGTGGCAGCGTCCGGATTGACGTTATCGGATACGTTTTTGTGACGCTACAGAAAGTGATGAATGTTTTTGGCGTAGGCTATCCGACAAAGCCAGGATTCCGGGGGCTTGAATGATGAGTGAATAGAAGCGTGGCCCATTGGACTGGGTAAATTTGGGCTGTCTGGACATAGCTACTCCTCACCCTGCCCTAGGGTGGGAAAGGAGGTACGGATGATGATGATGATGATGATGATGATGATGATGATGATGATAATAACAATAAAATAATAATAATAATAATAATAATAATAATAATAATAATAATAATCTACAAACTCTCCGTCCTTAGGCTGAAGTGGTAACGACAACAGAGAATGGGAAGCCAGCACCCCCACACCAATGACCTCTCTCGTGTAAGGTCAACGAACAGGCCGTAAACAGCGCTACCCGTTCACTCCTCTATTATTAGTAACGCTGACCTCATTAACGCTCTCAGGCTCCTATGACTCACTCTCTGATGAATAAAATCGTCTGGTGTCTAGATGGAATAGTGCCTGAGTTGTTCCGACCGTGAAGGGGTTAATAGTGGCAGGATTAACACACTATGGCCCGTAGTTTGACTCCCTAGCACCTTTTCCAGTGATTTATTTTTGGATAAGGCTGGTTAATAAAATCTTGTACTTTATTAAATAACAGTAGGCTATATTGATCTTAGAATAATTTAAGTACCGGTATCACAGAACTAGCAAGGTGTCAGAAGCAAAATAAATCGCTTAGGAAGAGGTGCTACGGAGCTTCCTTCAACGACGAGAACACAGAAGTTTCACAGACTCCTAAGACCCCGAGCTGAACAAAATCGTCTGATTGTGAGCGAGAACAGAATACCAGACTTCCTCCCACCATGTAAGGGTTTTCATCTTAAAGTAGGATGGGAAGATGTTTTTACTGTCAAAGATTTTATTTGCCTTTGTCCGAGACCCATCGGTGTGTGTGTGTGTGTGTGTGTGTGTGTGTGTGTGTGTGTGTGTGTGTGTGTGTGTGTGTGTGTGTGTGTGTGTGTGTGTGAGAGAGAGAGAGAGAGAGAGAGACCAACGGCCAGCCTATCCCATCCACACTCCCTATGAAGCAAAGGAGATAACCCGATAAAGCTCTGATAAATAACAATAAATACACACACACACACACACACACACACACACACACACACACACAGAAACAGCCATCCTATCCTATCCACACTCCCCACCTAGCAAGAGGCGATAACCGGATAATGCACTGATAAATGACTCAGTAAACACTCTTATCTTTAGCCTTATCAAAAACTCAACTCATACATCCAAGGCTGCCGCACGTCTACCTCGAAAGTGCACTAAAACCACTACACCCTTGCACCCCGTGGAGGTCAAATTACATCAGCATCAAGTCCGTATTCCCGTTCCCAACACCTCGACCTTAGCGATTTATTTCTGGATATGACTGGTTAATAGTCTTTTGTACGTTATTTATGCAGCGATTTATTTCTGGATATGGCTGGATAGCTGTCTTTTGTACGTTATTTATGCAGAGTATGGTGTCTGAAGGATTTACATAAGAACGAATAGGACGGTAATGTGTAATAGAATAAATCGCCTAAGAAACGGTTTTAGAGAGTTTTCTCACCCGACGAGAATATCCGCCTTATTCTTGCTCCCTTCAGATGATTTTACTCAGGAGATTTTGCACTGGAGGGTTGGATAATGCGCTTCAGTAACCCTCCAATGCGAGACGGCTTAGGTATACTTTAATCTTGCTATCTCCAGACGATTTTATTCAGCTTAGGAGGGATTTTAGGGCAGATACAGCCTCCAGTAACCCCAACCCTCCCTCCCATTCGAGACGGTTTTCCAAGCTGAATAAAATCGCCCAGAGGAAGCAGGAAGACAAATTCCACTCAGTCAATGGAATAACTAGTGACAATGAAAAGGCTACGGTCCTACGGAGCAACAACAACAACAGCTACTACTACTACTACTACTACTACCAATACTACGGTACTACAATAAAAATTCCGTATAGCGTCTAATGCTATTAACCTCTTCAGCCCGAGTCCCGCCTTTCTTTTTGATTCGTTTTCTCCTTTCTACCACCTGAAGATTTTATTTACCTATGGGAAGAACTCTCATGAAGGAAACATCTTCACTAAGTTCTCTCTCTCTCTCTCTCTCTCTCCCACAATCCGACGATTTTATCCAACTTACGAGAGATTATCGCCCATATTCTTGTCGGGCAACGAGGCTCTTCCTTACCGATTTATTTTCCAAACCACACATTAATATCCTCTGGTTTGCTTCTTATGTCTTTTCACTATCGACATAGATTTCATGAAAAACACACAAGAATATAGTAGCGAAGAAGAATCAGATATAAATCGGTAAGGAAGAGGTGTAAGCAAGCATCACGGAAGAGGTGTAAGTAGAACATAGTAACGGAGCAGAATCAGAAATAAATCGGTAAGGAAGAGGTGTAAGTAAGCATCACGGAAGAGGTGTAAGTAAGCATCACAAGAACATAGTAACGGAGCAGAATCAGAAAAAAATCGGTAAGGGAAAGGTGTTAGTAAGCATCCTAAGCGCACCAGAATACTGTCCTGTGAGATCTGGAGAGGATGGACAAACCCTTCATGATTAACAATTCGCTAATATAGTCCTTTTACCTCACCTTGGCCCAGATTTTCGTCCTTTTGCAGCTTACTGCACGTAGTTCAGTGGCAGAATAAGACGATACTTTGGCTCGACACAATTTACCAAGCGTTTTCATGACTAGCAGCATAATCAGGAGTTAACTACTCTCTGGTTACAATTCAGTATTCAAAGTGTAGAGATGACAATTTTAGGCCAAGTTTGATTAAAATGGCTACAGATTTTTCCAAGCTGAATAAAATCGTCTACTTACAGTCTGGGAAAATACGTCATCGGAGTGAAGGGTTAATGATGACAACCCCCTCAGAGACAGAATTCCCCAATTGAAAAAAAAAAAAAAAAATCAATAAAACAAGACATCCTAACAGTGAATGGGAAACTTTCGCTCGCTCGCAACCTTTCGTGTCAAAAGGTGAGAGGCATTTTTTGAACACCTGGCGTCCAATTAACCTCTTCACTCCGAGGATCTCAATCTGAACAAAACCCTAAACACCGGTACGTATGGTTTACTCATTTTAACTTGAGATTTTCGACCTACAACAGCTATACATTTCGCAGCTCAATGGCAGAATACTACTACAGCTCAATACGCTTTCCACAGAACTTCTTCGTGACTAACATCATAGTCTATTGTCAATCTGTTGTTGCAGTTCAGAAATCAAGACTGAGTGATGGCGGTTTTCCGCCTAGTTAGTGTGAACGGAGTATAGTATCAACGATATAATAAGCAAAACATCATTAAACTAAAACAGTACCGGTAACCTGACATCACAGAATCAATTTATTACAAGACATCGATCCTAAACTTAAAATAATTGTATGGTGGTGGAGAGAAATTAGCCTAGACATCATCGTACTAATAAGACTAATTTTGTAACACCTGTCCGTAAATTAAAATCGAAACACATGGATGCAATTAATGAAGACACAGCTGCTTGTATAATTATGAGATACTAAGAAAAATTGGCCGATTAACAAAATTATGCTATGTAATTCCATCAGCTGGTCAGATAGGCTATACTATAAAAACGTCATGGGCGAAACTAGTGTGTGTGTGTGTGTGTGTGTGTGTGTGTGTGTGTGTGTGTGTGTGTGTGTGTGTGTGTGTGTGTGTGTGTGTGTGTGTGTGTGTGTGTGCGTGCGTGCGTGCGTGCGTGCGTGCGTGCGTGCGTGCGTGTGTGTGTGTGTGTGTGTGTGTGTGTGTGTGTGTGTGTGTGTGTGTGTGTGTGTGTGTGTGAGAGAGAGAGAGAGAGAGAGAGAGAGAGAGAGAGGGGGGGGGGGGGCAAGATGAGTCACTGAACGTTGGCTCACCCTCCTTTCTCCACACCTGCCCCCAGCACACCTGTCCTTACCACACCCTCCACCACACTTAACCCCATTCCACCACACCTGCACCCACACACCACACCCTCCACCACAACATATCCCCACACACAATACTCATCCCACACCACCTTCCACCACATTTCCTCCACCACCTTTCACCACACCTGACCACCACCACATCTATCTCCACCACCTAATTTACCATCTTTCATCACACCTCCACCACCACAGCTGTTTTTATCTCAATCTCTATCACTTTATACCAGCAACCTCTCTCTCTCTCTCTCTCTCTCTCTCTCTCTCTCTCTCTCTCTCTCTCTCTCTTCCCTTTTATGTTGTAAGTTAGGCTACCTCTCTCACCTAACTTTCTACTCCCTGACCTCGTTGCACTTCATCATTCCAGTATACGCCTTGACCCACCTATCTATCTATCTCACTCTAGTATCTATTCCCTAACGATTCCACATCATCCAGAGTAGTCCTGACACCATGACCACTGTGGAATCATATCCTAGCTCATTTCCTCTTCCTTACTCCACACCATCTAGCTTTCCAACATAAGCCTTACTCCACTCACACCCTCTCCTCTGACCCCATTCCAATCTTCAGCAAGAGTTTTTATTTCTACCGTATATATCAACACAAGCATGGAGCCGAAATTACAAGGATATTGGTAGTTCTATATGGACACTGAAATATACCACTGACACCTATGCTGGATCACCTGCGACCTAGCCTATGATTAAAAGCTGAATCATTAACGCATGTAATAGTATATACTGGCAGATATAACTCTACATCGTTAGTGTGTGTGTGTGTGTGTGTGTGTGTGTGTGTGTGTGTGTGTGTGTGTGTGTGTGTGTGTGTGTGTGTGTGTGTCTGTCTGTCTGTCTGTCTGTCTGTGTGTGAGAGAGAGGGGAAACAAGAACGAAAAATGTCACTAAAACCTGTAGACCGGCATTCCCGCAACCTTCTCTGACAGACACGATACAATTACGCTACAGTACAGGAAGTTTTCTCTCTTTAAGTTGGCGTAAAACTGTCATCTCTTAACATGCATGTAATATTAACCCTATGTGATGCTAGTCACGAAGAAGCGTCATGGAAAGGATGTAGAGTCGTAGTGTTGTCTTTTCCTGTCAAGCTGAAAAGGGACAACACTCTCCTCCACGTTAAGGAGAAAGAACCGCCATATATACAGTCATCGTCCCTTCAATGCTTCCACTCTCACAGCACTGTCAGCCTAACCTCAGGGCTAAATCTGTCTCTGTCACACGCTGCACAAAGACTGAGTAACAACCTTCAAATACCTGGGTCCCTTTTAATCACAGCAGCTGGCAGGTAGGCACAAATGGAACCCAAGGCAACAGTGTGTTCATTTTAGCCTGACGAAGATGCCCTTTCAGTTCCCGCGATGGTCGGGTGTAATCAAACTGAAGGATCCATTTGACTAGTAACCAAGGAGACTCATTCCAACTGCCCAACTTCAGACTCGTCGACAAAACCATAAATTTGTACTCAAGATGTGGCAGTGAACATAAGAACATACAGGAGAGGATTTCTGCAGTAGGCCAGTTGTCCCACGCCAGGCAGCTCCTAGAGGACTAAACTACTACTCTAAGATAAGGATAGCAAAGAAGAAGGCTCTCCCCCCCCCTACCAAACCCTCCAATCAAAACCGAGAGGAACAATTAATGAGCACCATGCATTACAGAAAAATTGACCCACTTCTGTCAGATGAAAGGAAATTGGATACAGGCAACCTAAACAAAAAAAATCTACCATTTGTTTGTTTGTTCTTTTACTAAGCCTGGTAGTAAATAAATACAGATGCAGAGGAGTAGGCTAATCACTTTCCACCTTTTATCTCCAGCAGAGCCGGTGGGTACCGGTATGCAAATAAACAAACAACAGAGTACAAGAGAGAGAGAGTGAGAGAGACCGCGCGCGCACACACACACACAAACACACACACACACACACACACACACACACACACAATGTATACGTATTATCGTTATAAGTAAGTATACTGTATGTGGTTGCCTACACGCACAGGGGAGTAAAGAAAAGGTGTGTGTGTGTGTGTGTGTGTGTGTGTGTGTGTGTGTGTGTGTGTGTGTGTGTGTGTGTGTGTGTGTGTGTGTGTGTGTGTGTGTGTTTACCAGGAGGGAGGGAGGGAAGCATTACATCAACCCCCCCACCATACACGGTACGGTGCGATTACATAACCCAGGGGTACACGACCTCCACGCTGCCGGGGTGTATGGCATTGGACTCCTTCACCCTCACACTACGGTTCCCCCCCCCTCTCTCTCTCTCTCTCTCTCTTTCGTTACAGACCAGACGATTCCAAGCAACCAAGAGGACCTATAAGAGTAAAGTATGATTCAACCCTGACCCCAACCCCTTCCAGTTCCAAACAAACAAAACAAGGCAAAACAAAAAACAAGAAAAACTAACTGCGGCAACAATACACTATATATATAAAACAATGCAGCGAAATGATTAACGCATTGAGAAGGATGATGTCATTAATGTTTCTCCTTGTCACCTGCACCGCCACATCCTGTAATTAATTTTATTCAGATCGTTGTACACCTGAGAAGAACGTCAATACACACCGGTAGTCTACTGATTCTTAATTTCACAAAGGACTAGTTTTTTGGTACGTCAGGGCAGGTACACAAAACTAACGATTTAAAACAACATAAAACAACAACACACGTCGTTTTCAAGTTAAATTTTGCACACGGCGTACTGGGCACATCAAGGAAGTAAAGGAGCCTATCAAGGAAGGAAAGGGGCACGGTATTTCATTTCCAGGCTTGAAACCTGATCATCTCTCACCTTTTCTTTGGCACTGTAATCTCTCAGCTTTTTTTTGGCACTGAAATCTCTTAAGCTTTTCTTTGGCACTGTAATCTCTCAGCTTTTTTTTGGCACTGAAATCGCTTAAGCTTTTCTTTGGCACGATAATCTCTCAGGTGTTTTTTTTGGCACTGAAATCCCTAAGCTTGTTTTTGGCACTGTACAGTAATCTCTCAACTGTTTTTTGGCAAAGAAATCGCTAAGCTTTTCTCTGGGACTGTACGGTAATCTCTCAGGTGTTTTTGGCACTGAAATCTCTAAGCTTTTCTCTGGCACTATAATCTCTCAGGTGTTTTTTTGGCACCAAAATCCCTAAGCTTGTTTTTGGCACTGTAATCTCTCAGCTGTTTCTTGGCACTGAAATCTCTAAGCTTTTCTTTGGCACTATCTCTCGGTTTTTCTCTGACACTGTACTCTCTCAGCTTCCCTTTGGCACAGTACTCTTAAATACATAACCTCCCCAAGACGGCACATTTCTTGTGGGAGGCGAGGTCATTACATACCTCCCATAGAGGATGTCCTAGGTCTTCTGATTTGCATATTCCTAGCGACCGTAACCAATTCAATTCGATAAAGTATTTTCTATTTTAATTTTTCTACTTCCAGGCGATCGCATACAGGCCAAGCGAGATTTTTCACACTATACTCGTTTTACTCTAACTTGGCCTAAATTTCCCATCTCTCCATCTTGAATGCCAAGTTGTACGACCAAACTAACATAAGATTACGATGCTAGACACAAAGAAGTGCTAAGAAAAGGATGTACAGCGGCAGCAGTGTCTCTTGAACAACGTGAAATAAACTGCAAAATGACGGAAATCTTGGCCAACTTAGAGTAAAAGTAGTATAGTCGTCTCATAAAGCAAAAATATGGCAATAAAATATAGTGAATGTACAGCGAGGTTGGATGGTGAGGAATTGGAAAATGTGAGTACGTTTAAGTATTTGGGTAGTGTGACGAGTAAGGATGGAGGTTTGGAGGGTGAAGTGCTTGAAAGGGTACAGCAGGGAAGAAAGGTTGCTGGTTCCTTGAAAGCAGTGATAAGAAACAGGGAAGTGAGCATGGAAGTGAAAAAGTTACTACATGACAGTATTGTGATACGGTACCAACTCTAACGTACGGAAGTGAAGCTTGGACATTGTTGGAAGGACACAAGTCAAGAGTGAGAGCAGTGGAAATGAGTTATTTAAGAGGAGCCTGTGGAGTCACGTGGAGAGACAGGCTGACGAATGAGGATATAAAGGAGGGTTGTGGTGTTGATGTGGATGTGATAGGAAGCGTTATGAGGAATACACTGAGGTGGTTTGGCCATGTGGAGAGGATGGAGGGTGAAAGACTGACGAAGAGAGTGTATGTGAGTGAGGTGGAGGGGGGAAGAGGGAGGGGAGGCCGAGGATGAGATGGAGGGATGGGGTGGAGAGGTATATGAGAGAGGGGGTGTGAGTTGGGAGCAGGGCAGTGAAATGGCAGGGGACAGGGCGACTTGGAGGCGATTTGTTTGTGGCCACCCCAAACGGGATTGAGGCGTCTGGCAATATATATATATATATATATATATATATATATATATATATATATATATATATATATATATATATATATATACGCTCTTCAATTACGTACTTAGTCACGGAAATTATGAGGCCTAGAGAGATGTGGAACTGGGGTGCGCTCGGTTATATGTAAGAGGCTATGGTATGTTACCGCTTAGTTATCCAACTGCTGTAGTCTAATGAATACCGTAAAGTAAATATGGTAGACTAGTTCACACACTACCGTAAACTAAATATGGCAGACTAGTTCATACACACACACACACACACACACACACACACACACACACAAACGAGAGAGAGAGAGAGAGAGAGAGAGAGAGAGAACTATTTATTTATCCAGTACCTGTAAAATAACAATGAAATTATCTCAAGGGAATTTATTCGTTAGCCTCCAGGTACTAGGTAACTGAATAGTGCTCTCTCTCCCTCCCTCTCCCTCTCCCTCTCCCTCTCTCTCTCTCTCTCTCTCTCTCTCGTAGGCTACCACACCCATAAGAACACCAATAAACCAGCATCGTAAAAGGTTTTCTTAAGGGTTCTTGTAGTCAATCGGGTCACTGTTATGGCCGAACACTACCTTCTTGACGTCTCTTTAACAACACTATATAAGCTTCAGAGACTCCTTTATTATACAGTACTATGGATGTAAATATATCAAGGGATTTTACTGACGAAGGTGGATGAACTCTCCTTCCTCTCGTCCCCTTTTCCCTTCACTTCAAGAACAAATTTTTTCTTGGCTTAACTCTCCTTCCGCTCGTCCCCTTTTCCATTCACTAAAAGGACAATTTTTTCTTTGCTTAACTCTCCTTCCTCTCGTCCCCTTTTCCCTTCACTACGGGGACATGATTTTATCTTACGGTTGCTACCACCAGACGATTTTATTCAGCTTATTGAGGGCGGTACACACAGCCTTCGTTACCAATTTTGTACTTCCAGAGTTAATTCGTTTGATAGTCTGATAAAAGTATTGCATCAGAGTGAAAAACAAATAATAAATATAACCCGAAACGACAACTCAATTTTACAGTAAACTATCATTGAAAAAAAAAAAAAAAATCCATGGCTTCGCTAACAAAAATGGCTTCAGTCTCTTTTGTCTGGTCTCCCCCTTCCATCTCTTTACCTTCCTCTCTTCTCTATCTCTACTACCCTCATTTTTTCTTTCACCTAGACTATTTTTTGTTTCACTCATCTCTCTCTCTCTCTCGTTTACATTTCACCCTCTCTTGTTTACTACTACCTCCATCCCACTGTTTGCTCCTTCCTCTTTCTCTCCCCCTTCCCATTCTCACTTTTTTCCCCTCCTCTTTGATCTTTTATTTCCACTTACACCTATTTCTTATTTCTCCCTTTCTCCAATTTTTCCCCAACGCCTACACTCCTTCCTTTCCCATATACCTACCTAGCCTACACGTATTCTAATCTCTCACCCTTTTCACCTTTTTTTACCTACTTTCTCCTTAATTAATCACTATCCATATTACCACCTATAACCTTTCTGTCCCTCCCCATCCCATATCGACAGGTGTTCTTTTTCAGCCTTTTCCCTTCCCACTTTTTCTTCCCTCTCCATTTTCTCCTTATCATCAACTGGGCTTCATAACCAGGGCAGAGCTGAGGCCAGCCAGAGTCATGCATTTTCATTTCCCTCTTATGCGTGTTACTTACGTGTCGATTTCTTATATTTAGTAAGGGAATTTCTACATACACCGGTAGCTATATTGTTTTGCATGTCCGCTTTAGACGAAATTAAATTATTATTATTATTATTATTATTATTATTATTATTATTACTGAAGAATCAATCATAGCAAAAGGATTAACACAGCCCTTTGGAACTGACGGTGTTAGATCAGGCCTTCAGTAATCCCTCCACTAGTAAAACGAGGGGATTAAAATCGTCTGGAAACAGCATTAATGAACTAAAAAAAAAAAAACGTTACTTCATAGGAAGAGTTACAAAAATCCCTGACATTATCTGGAAGGGACAAACATCGCTTATCTGGCGGGAAACCCGAAAAGTGCGAGATACGACGGACGCACTAAAACCATCGTAAACAACTTCAACAACACATATATCCTACGCAGGAAGCTCGGCAACACGTCATGGCTAATAATATAAGCTAATAAAAACAAAAACAGCGCAAGTGAAATTAGTACCCCGCCAAAACACACGTGCCATTATGTACTGAAAATGAAACAAATGTAGGCTAAGCTATGAGAGAGAGAGAGAGAGAAAGAGAGAGAGAGAAAAAACATACCTATCTAGCAAGAAGGTAAACATGTTAAATCCCAACAAAGATCATCAACAGGTGAGCCTTAGCACCTGAAAATTGGCAGTGAGTGGAGCGATGAAAAAAAAAAAAAAAAAAAAACGCAAAACACAGACAACCTTAATATAACTTAGGCTAAGCACTACATGGCACTACACTTGTAAATGCGAAACAAAAGGTTCGAAAAACAGAATAATTATGAAAAGAGCATAATTTAAACAGCTATGATTAGTCCATACGAAAATAAAACCACACACACACACACACACACACACACACACACACACACACACAGCAAAATTCCATCAAAAACAACACCCTAAAAAAAAAAAAAAAAAAAAAGATAACTGGGACAGAAGAAAAGGGTGTTAAAAAAATACAATAATAAACTGCCAATAAACACAAAACTGCCACAACATCTTAATTCCAAAATACTCGAGAAAAAAATAACTCCGGTTAAAAACACACAACTCTTTCAGTCATATTTACGGTAGTTATATAAAGGATAGGGAAGACGGCGCCATGGCGTGGGTTAGGGTAGAAGGAAAGGGGTTGGGGAGTCGGAGGGGAATGGGAAGGGGAAAGAGGGGTGAGAGGAGGGTGGGGGAAGATGATGGAAAGACAGGTGGTGCGTGATGGGAAGGGAAATAGGGGATGGGAGAGGGATTGACAGGGGTAAGGGAGCAGTGATGAGGAGTTAGGGGAAGGGAGGGATGCCTGGAGAGGCAAGGGATGGGGGGTTACTGGCGTCTTGCATAACCACTTGTGGGTCACGATAAGTAAACCTAGCTCCTCCCAACCCTCTTCTTATTGCCCTATCCCCTAGCCTACCTGCCTATATCCTTTCGTTTTAACCTGCCCTAAAACTGCCTTGTCTCCATCAAAAATTTTGAAACCTTGCGAAATATTAACACAAGAATATGACGCTTGTCACGAAGTACTGTGGAAAGAAAGTAAGAGCCTTAGACTTTCTGCCAACGAGATGTAGGCTAAAAGATCTGGGCTCTGTGTGTGTGTGTGTGTGTATATATATATATATATATATATATATATATATATATATATATATATATATATATATATATATATATAGCCTATACAACTAGTATGGTGAAGAAAGAAGTTGGCAGCATAGCATCACGTGAGCGGACGATGGTTGCCACCACCAAACAATATACCGTAGCTTTTTATAGCCTATACCCTGTTTCATTGGCCTATGCATCTGAGATGTATGGCGCGAGCAAGGCGTGTTTGATTCGCGGCTGCTGATTGGCCGCCGATGATGTCACTGAAGTCAATGCAGACATGTATTATAGTGCAACACGGTATACTTTTTAAGCTAATATTGACCTGTTCAGCTTCAAAAAGTATTGCATATTTAAACTAGCTGCTTATATTGCAAGCATTTTACAAATATACGAGTAAATAGCCTATAGGCCTATATGTGTTAAAATAAGAAGAGCTCTAGATTTAGCTACCTCCCTTTCCTTGGGGGAAGCAGCCTAGGTATATAGATAGACATCATCGTCGGCCAGTCTCGAATTTGGCTCTGTTGCATTGTTTTTTTTTTTCTTTCCTTCTTTCTTAGAAGGAATGGTTTGCAGGCTCCTGACCTTTGATTCCTTCTCCCATGCATAAAAAAAAAAAAAAAATCAGCAGCTATGAATCAAACACACCCTACTCGCCCCATACATCTCAGGTTCACAGGTCAATCAAACAGGGTATAGTATTACCATATTGTATAGGGATTTTTTTTTTCCCTATTAAGTAAATGTCTCACCCATTCAATAAACCTTGGCCAATTGTCAAATATACAGGCTATGCCACATCTTGGGCTAAAATAACGTAAGTAACAAAAAAGTATATAATGTCATTTGAATTTGATTTTCTGTAAAATGAAGATCACATAACTAAAGAAAAATGAGGAAAAGCTGAAAACTTTTGATCTCTTGAAACTGATATCATACGGTACTTTCTAAGTTATTCTTGGTATGTATGGTAGCCTACCAGTAACTACTTCCAGATGATACTCTACCTGTTAGCCTATATTTGGAAAATCATTTTAGCCATGGAGTTAGGAACAGTTATCATTTCCTTCACAACCTGATTTTTCCTCCAAATTGTTTCATTTGTCTCGTTTATGTAGGCACCAGCATGCTTGCATGCAATGGCCTTGGTCACCCAATGGCAGCTCACCATGCTGCTCAATCCCTAGCAGCCTTCCTATTCAGTCCCTTATCCCTAATTTAACATTCCATGACCTCGTCTCATCTCATATCTTTTTTGGTCTGCCTCTCACAACCCTAATCTCAACATACTGTAGCTATTTCATATTTGTTCATGCTATCCGGAGAGGATTTCATTCAGCAGCATCACAGAGCATTCCAGTAGTAGGGGTCAATGAAGGTTGTATCTTACCACTCTGCTTTGAAAACCCTATCCTAAAGTTAATAAAATCTTCAAGTGGCATAGTAGTATGAATAAGATAAAATAGTGCTACTGTAGCCAACATCACCAAATTAAAGGGAATAGCTAATGGCAATTTAGAGGCATCACAATTTGCTTCAGAGATTTTTTCTCCGGAGTCTTCTATAATGAATAATTATAAGGTAGCTACTAGGTGCGTTATTGTTTACTTATGCCAGTATGGTGCTTTTTAAAACGGTACAGTACCAGTATACAGTATAACGCAGACTATGTTACACTGCAAAAAATACAGTCAACAGACCCTGAAACATGGATTTATTCTGTTACCGGTACTGCACATGCAGAAATAAAAGTTCTGTTTTCTAATCGTACTGATACTATTATGAGTCCCATGGTCATGAATTCCAAGTAAAGTACTGTACATGAAAATAACCTACGGGGTACTGTACTGTAGAGAAAACGTGATCTCTTAATTTCTTCTAAAAATAAATAAATAAAGTATGATACAGGGTACTATTTTATTCTATCAGCCTACCCTGATTCCAGGGTGTAATATATTATCATGATCACTAATTTTGTTACCTCCCTACCAAGATGGAGGTGAAAGATAACAGTTGATGTAAGGGCAGGCTAATAAATAACGGCTGTTCAGTTGTGTGTATGTATGTCTGAGTGTGTGTATCTGATAAGATGCCATTATCCGCTGACCAGGCCTTTCCCCAGTTTCCCCAGCCTTGTCTTCCACTTCCCTCTCGCCAGTGGGGTAAAGAAACTAGGGATCATGATAGTACAGGAATCCAGAAGTGAGAGCATTCATTTTTTTTTTTTTTTTTTTTTTTCCTTAACCACAGCCAATCCAAGCAGTAACACAATTTAGCCTACAGTACTCCATTATGCTATATGAATTCTGTTAATGTCCTCTATCGTTTATTTATTATGAAATTCAACATGCCATATCTTCCCACCTATGAAATGCTTCCAATGCATTCGACATAGCTAACCCATTTATGAAGGTAAATACCGGTAACAGAGAAGAGGTTGGAATCCAACACAGCTATGAAGTATACTACCCTAAAATTTCGCTACTCCCGGAAAACCTACCCTTATTTTTGAAATCCTCATTAACTGTGGTTTGATTAATCCATTACAAGCCAAAAAGGTATGGTGTACTAGATTTAATAAAATTTTAAGAACTTTTAGATAAAAATAATCACCCACAGATTGCTGTCAATAAGAAACCCTAAGCAAAAAAATATTTGAGTTATTTAAAACCTGAGACATAAAAACAACTGAAAACATGAAAAAGATGTTTTGAATAGCCTACATGTTTTTTCTACAGCACCAACAATGAACACAGGTTAACTTAGGAAGCAGCTGCTCACCCCGCAACTGAAAAGCATACCTACAATATTGCACTGTCATCAATCTTTACTTTAGCTACATTAGACAGTGGGTGGTTCCTGAAATTATTTTATGTGAAAAATATATGGTAGGTGATGGCGACCATCGTCCAATCACTGACACAGTGCTGCCCAATTCCTTCTTCACCTTTATTATGGTACCGGTAGGCTAATCTTTTTCTGTGACTGCCCTCCTCCTTTCCTATTTATCCCATCACTTTTTATTACTCTTCTTTCCTTCTCTACCAGTGTCTTTATATTGGGTGACAAGCTTAATAGTTTAATGTAAGCCAGGACAACATTTACAACACTGGGTGGTAACCATATAATCAACCCATATCCTAGGGTACGTGTTTCCCAAAGTGTCAACAAGTGGGCTGGTGGAGGGTTAGGGCCCCTCCCAGTAAAACAATTAAAGTCAAACGGTCACCCCTTACAGGATTATGGCGTCTGGCTATAGACAGAGAGATAAAAAAAAAAAAAATACTATACGGTATACGGTATGCATCTTATAAGCTAGTACTGATATACTGAGAATTACACAACCAAAACTGCATAATGACTCCTGTTTATTAATACATACTGTACCAAGAATTAAACTAGGCTTACCCGGTACCCAACTGTGTACTGTACCGTGAATCGTATACCATATGTTAAAAATATATCAAAATAAGCAGCTCTGAATAATAAACCATAAAGTTGAGCAGCTACGGTAGCCTAAATGCATACCGGTACCCTTGCCTTACCCAGTACTTGCTATCTCCAACAACTATAACCTCACAGCTGCAGGTACAGTACTGCTGGTGGTTAATAACAACCACACAAGTACTGTAGCTCATTCCATAAGAAAGACTGTGTGCTAACCATGATATGATGTACCAGGTATGGTAACTTAAAGATAACTTCCATTAGTATCCAAACTGGTGAAAATTAATTGCCATACTGGTACTGTACCATACATATGCAGCTATTCAATGGGGGGGAGGGTTAATTTCAACCAGAGGAACTCATTATTCTGAAATTAAGGATATATCAAAGTTCTTGACTGATGTAACAAAGACCTGTGGTGATACTGTTGCTATCTGATGTTTCAAACAGCTGTTCTTAATATTACTGACCCATTAGCCTATTTAGAAAAAAAAATTTGTGGCGGTAAAAGTAGCAAATATACTGTACGGTAGATCTAAATGGTTCCCTAGATGATCCTGCACAGCTATCATGATACAGTATTCCCTATTCCCACACATACAGAAGTGGCACATTTTTTGGCAGCTACCAGATATTCCAGCAGGTTTGGGCAATCTCTGTGGCAAAACTCAACACAGCTTACGCCTAGCAGCTTTCTGTCAACTGCCACAACTATCCCAAAGGGTATTACTGGGCAGGGTGAGGAGTCATATTACTTTCGGATGCAGTTCAATTCACAAAACTGCAATTTTACAATGCATTACTATTTTTTTTTTTTTTTTTTAATGCCTTCTGATTTAACACAACCACCCCAAGACAGCTCACCCACTCCGTCCTACCCCATCCCTTCCCTTGTGTTCTGACCCTGAACCTTAATCCCGCACCCCCTAAATGTAGCCAATACAATATTATACACAACAGGAGAGTTACAATGTGTCAAACACTTGCTGTCAACAATGGTTCCCATGTTAAGATATTCTTATTTCTTGTCACTGATGGTACTGCTGTATATTTAGGTTAACCACTAAATATTTTCTTAGATGATTATGTACGTTGCTTTACCCAGAACATGAGACATACTGTACCATATACATTGCACTCTTGGATAGCTACTATACTTTCATTAGTCTGATCATAGAGAGAAGTTTATCTAGACTGAACAGGCTATATGGTGGTGCTTAAAAAATTACCCAAGGTGGTCAAACCATGATCAGATGCACAAAAACTGGACAGTTTGTGAGACATCTTTTTTTTTTTTTTTTTTTTTTTTTTTTTTAAAGATAGTCCTGGTACCATTAATTATATATTGTACTCCAATAGGCCTGCTCAGAAATAAACTGATCTAAACAATATATTCACTTCCTTGAAAAATAATATATAAGCCTAATCATTTAACACCCAATTATTATAGCATACGGTAATGAAAGGTACCCAGTTATTGTTTAAACAAAGAACTTAAGAGTTTGCATCTACTAAGGCTGCAATAAATTACAACATATCTTTGACAAACACCAGTTGGTAGAAACCCCACTCAAAAAATATACAGACACAAGTACAGTCTTGGCTGGATCACTTAAACATAAATCAAAGTCTTCTTACACGCCCCTCTTAGCCCATCAAACCCAGGGACATCATTTTTGTGTTTCACATTATTGCCTGGGCTCCTATGCTCCTCGTGGGGCAACATAGGATGATGGATGGATGTTTAATAATTATTTGTGAGCATAGTCATTAAAAACAGAAGTTAATACAAGGGTACAGCAACTGGCAATAAGAAATACCCAGATCCCACAACTTTAAGAAAATACACCAACCTTTTCTTTAGCCCAGATTATTTTTTCATTAGGTCAACCCCTAACAACTGCTTAATGACAAAGATACCAAAGGGACAAAATAAAAGAACTGTACTTTCTTCCAAGTAAGACAAGGAAAACTACACCTAGCCTACACCAATAATCAAACTACTTTCTTACAAGACTACCCAATCCATTTTATAATCCCAAAAGATTTCCTCAGGTTTTAGTACCGATTACCACAGACTACTAACTGCAATCAGTGGATAAATGCAGTATGTTGCTTTTTAATGCCGACGATGTATACTTACCTTGGATTCCTTCACAAAGCCACACATTACTTGGTGTCTTCCCTTACCACATCTACCATGCCAGGGTATCCACAGCTCACAGATTTTCCACACAAACCATCAAACACACACCAAATGAGGCTATATCCACAAAATAATCCCAAACACTGAGGTATTCACGCAATATTTTGAAGACCAGGAAGGAATTCCCATACTCCCACATCCCGTCACAACTCATCACCCCCTATCTCTCAAATAAAATGATTCTTATTTCTTTATACAGATAAAATAAATACACATTCACTTTCTAAATCTTCAAAATTATTGCACTGTGTTTTCAAGAGACGTTATCAATAGTATTCAGGCAATAATGATCACAATTAAATTCCTTTAGTGTGCCCTTTAATCCTCAACGTTATAAGAGAAAATGTGACCAAATGGTAAACACAACACAGCTGTTCCCATCCTTGACAAAGAATCATCTAGAATTCCAGGTATTTACACATGACCACACATGAATCTCAAGTGGAGTTTGGTCACACGCATTCACTGTTATTTTTCCGAACGTGAGGCAAGATCACATGGTCGAATAGTAACGATGACAATTTATATTCCTATTTCATCCCAACTACCGGTCTATTTTCTTCACGTTTCTGCCTCACTGACCAACGTTTTTACTCTTCTCCGGCACGTTTTGTAATCTTCAACACTTCATGCTATCACAGGCTTCTCGGAATTCCACAGAGATGCTGAAATTCATAATAAATCCCACAAAAGTCTGCGAGTTCACCACACCGTCTCGTGTGAATCAGCGAGGTTGAACTATACACAACACGACGGCGGTGCGGCTGCTGATTGGCTGCTAAGTGATGACGCAGCTGATGACGTTTGTGTACCAAGGTTTTGATTGGTTGAAGCCTCAATGATGTCATCACTTGCACATTTAGCCACGATGGCGAGTTTTTATTAGCGCGTTTCATCTGTAAACACAAGCTTCCGCTTAGATAACATTCTAACAAAGTACAAACTGATAATAGGTACTTACTCCTTCAGTCTTCTTCCTTTTCTTCGTCTTGGTTTGCGTTGAAGGAAGCGAAGGCTGGTTAGGTGTAATTTTCACCGTCTGGGAAGGATCTTTAATTAGCGTTTGGCTGAAGTCCAGCTCAATAGGCTCTCCGAACACAGTGGAGGGCGACATGCTCCTCATAACGGGCAGCTCCTCGATGATGGGACCTTCCATTTCGTTATCACTGACCTGCAAGTCGAAAATAGCAAATATAATCTACCACCAATATCAAACTTTACATGAACATGCATCGTCATGCTTAACTATCTGAAACCTTGAATAACACATCGCATCATTACATATTAAACACGGCACTATGACGCACTCAGTAGCACTCACACTTCACTGCACACAAGTTGAAGCACTAGGGTAACGATTATCAAGGTACAGGTCGAGTGTCACTGCTAAAATCGCACGGGAAGGGAGCGTAATGTAGGGACAAACTCGCAACCACAGGAGATGTCAACTGCTAGGGCCAACCCCAAACACTGTCTGCCCCTGAGAAGTGGGTAGTCAGCCAGCCCTCCATCCAGTACGCATGACGTTCAAGGACACAGTTTACGCTTATAGTCACACCACGTACACACACACACGTACACACACACAAACGTACACCTTCATTCAGTCTTTTGCAGTGTCAGAGGAGAAACTGGATTGAAGATCAGTGGTAGTATTAGGGATTGCATCATACCCGCACCACGTCCTTGAAACTTTGCTGGTGGTGGCCGTGACGTCACTAATTTAGGAGGCTAACTGACTAATATTTTTTCTAACTCTTTGACCCCTTCACCTCAACGACGCCCTTGTTACTCTTGCTTATCGCCAGACGATTATACTTAAGCGGGACAAATCGAAATATCTAAGCTCTTCACCAAGGCCCGTATTTGGTTAAGAAGGCTCCCTAACTTCTCTTCCTTGGCGATTTATTTTTTGGATGTGAGTGGGCAATATCTAAAATCCCTTTGAATGTTATTTATGCAGAGTATGGCAATATTGGAAGGATTTATGTATCACAGAAGAGGACAGTAAGGTGTAATAAAGTAAATAGCATGGAAAAAAGTATTAGGGAGCTTCCTTTCACAATTAGAGGACTTCCCTACTTTAATGAAACAAAACGCGTCTACAGGAAGTAAAAATAAAATAATACAGAGACCGAATTACAGGGATTAACCATATTAGCTTACATTATCAGGCGACGCTAGACATGTAAATCTTCAATCCTTTCAGTCCAATGACGTTTTTTCAAGTATGGTCAGGCTATTATCAGACGATTTTTTCACCTTTGGAGACTTCATGTTGGATGAGTTACATAGTGATAATAATAACAATGATGATGATGATGATGATGATGATGATAAAAATAATAATAATAATAATAATAATAATAATAAGAAGAAGAAGAAGAAGAAGAAGAAGAAGTAGATGAAGAATAAATAAATAATAGTAATAATAATAATAATAATAATAATAATAATCTGAACAAAATCGTCTATAGACAGCAAGAAGAGAATGGAAAACCACGTCATCGGATTGAAAGGGTTAGCCTCTTTAGCCCGAGGACGTCTTATAAGGAGAACGAAGCACTATTGTTTTCTTGCCTTTCTTGTTTTGCTTGGAGAAAGTGTTGATTTAGTTGTTTTCTTCCAATTTATTTATTTATTTATTTTGGTGGAGGGGGTTAATAATGATTTTCTAGCCTCTTCACTACAATAGGTTTTTCAAAAGTCAAATCAATTCGTCAGAACAAAACGACCCCCCCCCCCAAAAAAAAAAGCTGACAATTTTTAGAACTGTCACATGAAGGTTCAGACTATATATATATATATATATATATATATATATATATATATATATATATATATATATATATTTTTTTTTTTTTTTTTTTTTGCGTGGAACACATATTATTGTACATATATGCACATATTGTACTGCTAAACACAACACACACACACACACACACACACACACACAAATATACTTTACACACATACACACACAGAAACATACACACACACACACAGCTGTATACGTAGAACTTCTGTAACGTGTGCGTCAGAGCGACACATTTCCGCTCTAGAGAGGATATTGTTGTCAGTCGTACACAAGACTACACATGTATACAACTTATACATACATACATAATTATATAAATACATTAATACATACTTCCCCCTCTATACACATAAAGAACTTACATACATACATACATACACATACATACCGTACACATATATACATACATACATACATACACATACATACACACATATACGTACATACATACATACATATACACAATTTTCATAACGTAAAACTTGCACAAATACATACATAAACTTACATATAACGCATACATACACACACATACACACACACATACGTACAGCTTAATTCTTTCAGCCCGAGGACGTCATTTCTATTCCTGCTGCCACCAGACGATTTTATTCAGCCGAGAGAGAGAGAGAGAGAGAGAGAGAGAGAGAGTTATCGATGCTTATTATCTACTTTCTCCATTAAAAAAAAAAAATCTCAGCTCTCAGGCTCCTTTGACTCCCTCTCAGCTGCATAAAATCGTCTGGCGTTCGCTGGGATAAATCGCTAAGATGTGAGTGTTAAGCTGGGTGAAATCGTCCGGGGGTACCAAGACTAAGAGAAATAGTTCCGTCATTTCGTCGGTCAAGGAAGCTCCCTATCACCTTTTCCTAGGTGACTTATTTTGCTTATTACACACACACACACACACACACACACACACACACACCTGTCATATCTAGGGTAGTATTTTAAGTGGCTTTAGAATCTTAACACCTCTTCCGTAGCGATTTATTCTAAGCGTCATTCCTCAAAACCATATGTCACTGACACAAACTCAATCGATATTAAAACGATATAAATAAAACACAATAAGTAAGTGTAAAATACGAAAATAAATCGCCATGGTAGAGATCTTAAGAAGCCTCCTATAATTATTTCTTTATTACCTCTCTCATGATGGGGACAACTCTAGTTATTTATTCCATCTGTGAATTATAACTAGATCCGTATTCTCATCGGTTGAGGAAGCTCGTAACACCTCTTCCTTAGCGATTTATTTTGGGATACAGTTAGTTAATATCAAATTGTAAGTTATTTATCCTGAGTATGGTGGTATTTAAATGACTTAAATGAAACAGATGAAGATATTAAGATGTAATAAACAAAATAAATTGCTTAGGAAGAGGTGTTAAGGAATTTCCTTACCCGAGGAGAAGACGGGCCTTGGTATATAAATGGGAGGTTCTGCTTCCTATACCCCTTTTACTCTATCTTGGCCCAAAATTGCTATATCTCCATCTTGAATACTGATATGTAACTAATGATGAACACTAGATTAGGATGCTAGTCATGAAGAAGTGCAGTGGAAAGGATGTAGAACGATTTTGTCCTATTCTGCCACTGAGCTACGTGAAATAAGTTATAAAAGGATGAAACTCTGGGCCAAGTTAAGGTGAAGGGATTACACGAGTGGTTATACAAAGGACCCTCATTTCCCCCCCTCTCTCTCCCGAAATGAGGATGGTAGAGGGGCAACCTTAGCCTGAAGTTCATTGAGTTCACGCTTCTGCACAACCTCGGGTAACAACAACAGCAACAACAATAAAATCAGCACCTCCATGAACAACAACGACAACAACACCACTACCACCATCACCACCACCAACAACAACACCACCACCACCACGAACAACAACAACAACAACACCACTACCACCATCACCACCACCACCACCACCACCATCAATACCAACACCAACAACACCACCACCACCAGCAACACCACCACCAGCACCACCACCACCAGCAACACCACCACCAACAAGTGGTGCAACATGGTGAAAGTCACGCAAATTATACACCACATTAACCCATTTATCACGATGCCGTCTGCTGGCTGTACTCTTGCTGTCCTCAGACGATTTATGCACCCGATAATGGAGTTTCTGAACAGGAGGGGTTTATACAAGCTTCATTTACCCCTTACCTAAAACGAAGCTCTCCTGTTCTTCATTCCCTTCAGCTTAATTATCCTTTTATAATTATTACCGGTATTATTACTATTATTATTATTATTATTATTATTATTATTATTATTATTATTTAAACTGCAACCAAAGCATTTCATTCAACAGTTTTATTGTTCCATTACTTTTTTTTATTTAAACTGCCACCAATCATTCCATTTACACAATTTTCTCGGCTCGATTACCTTTTTTTTTTTTTAATCTAAACTGCAACCACAGCACATCATTCACCAAATTTACTCTCAGCTAGATCACTTTTTTTTTTCAATTTAATTTGCTTTCACAACATTTCAATCAATTCTCAGTTCGACTACATTTTTTTTTAAATTTAAACTGCTTCCATAACATTTAATTTAACAATTTAATTCAAGTCCAAAAGAGATTAATTTAAACTTGATCCAACCCCACTGTTTCTAAAAGTTTCCCCTCAGCTGAGCGAAATAATCTGAACCCAGCAAAGAACACGGCATGACAGACGTCCTTGAGTTGACCGGGCCACAGATTTCCATTATGTACGTGATTATTCGTGATAGATCTTCTCCTCCTCCTCCTCCTCCTCCATCTCCTCCTCCTCCTCCTCCTCCTCCACACACACTCAGAGCGCTTATGCATGGTAACACACTTTCTATTCAGCTGTACACATACATACAGACATGCATCCACTTATCCATCCATCCACACACACACACACACACACACACACACACACACAAACTGACTACTCATTGTACTCACCCGTATAGGCAACAGTACAGAACGCAAATGTAATATTTGTACTTCTCACTAACACTCCCGTAGCACCTTGTAATTTTTTTCAGTCCAATTCCAGCGGACCTTCAAAGTTTCCTACAGTTTTTCACTCCCCCAAAATCACAATAGTCTGTCCGCTTTCACCTAACGGAACTGGGTCACTCAACGTAAATAATCTGTGGTTACGTGAAATTCGATGTCTTAGGGAACTTGAATCTTCTTGGTTACTATACTCCGCTCACTGTAACTTGGCCTAAAACTTTCCCCTCTGCTTTTTTGACTGCTGAGCTGTAGGGATTGATTAACACTAGAATATGGGGCTAGTCACGAAGAAGTGTCATGAAAATTCTGTAGAATATGGTACTAGTCACGAAGATGTGCTATGAAAATACTGTTGAATATGGTGCTAGTCAAGAGAAAGTGCTATGAGAATACTGTAGAATATGGTGTTGGTCACGAAGAATGCTATGAAAATACTGTAGAATATGATGCTAGTCACGAAGAAGTGCTATGAAAATACTGTAGAATACGGTGCTAGTCACGAAGAAGTGCTATGAAACTAATGTGAAGCCTGTGTATTGCTTTTTTCTTTTTCTGCCACTGAGCTACGTGAAATATGCTGCAAAGAGACGAAAATCTGGGCCAGGTTAGAGTGAACGGGCTATAGGCAGATTAACCCTCCCCTCTGACTACACTTGTCCACCACCTGCTTCGGTTCTTCGACAGGTTAGTACAAATGTGCTATAGTACACTGTGGCACTAATTAGGTGAAGTACAGCAGCGATGTACACAGATAGAGTACGCTTTTACGTCGACTGGTGTGCTTGGGTACCGTGATAAAGCCAACCTGAGACGATTAAATACCTAAGAGGAATCCACAAGGCTTCAAAAACTAACACTAGATGATTTCCCTCAAGTGAGAGACGTACCAACAGCGACAAACTCTAAAGCAGACGATTTTATTCATCTAAGGGGAATTCTAAAAGACTTCAAAAACTTAAAATCCGTTAATCCCCTGACACCAGACGATTTCCTTCAGGTAAGAGACGTACCAACAGCGACAAATTTGAAAGCAGACGATTTTATTCAGCTGTTGGTATGGCGGAGGATATTTTTTTTCGTATGTTGAGGGATTTATTCAGGCAAACAAGACGATTTCCTTCAGGTGGGAGAAATACTAGCAGTGACAAATTCTAAAGCAGCAGTCTCTCTCTCTCTCTCTCTCTCTCTCTCTCTCTCTCTCTCTCTCACACACACAGACACACACACAGACACACACACACTCTCTCTTTCACACACACACACTCTCTCTCTCTCTCTCTCTCTCTCTCTCCACTTGTACAAATTAAAGAATATTACAGTACTATCTATTTCCAAATTACTAAATATTACAGTACTTTTCACTCAGTACATCGAGATTACACTGTACACCTATTAAGTACTCTACAACTTCTTAGTACATTTTTTGGCCGCATTTTTCAAGAACCAACTAAGTACATTCACAAACCACAGTACATCACGGCACGCCAATTCACAGTAGCTCTCTTAGTACATCAGTAAGCACAGTACTATAGTGGCACACCGATAATGTACACCTTTCAAGCACACCCACGGCACTAGACTCACAAATTACATTCCTCAGTACATTAATAGCCACAGTATTACATCCTCGTAAACACAGTACTTCCTGATGACACTGGCATCTCTCTTAGTACATCATTAAGCACAGTACACCTCATAAGCACAGTACACCTCACAAGCACAGTACAGGTCCAGAATGGTGCTACGTGGGTGGAGAGAACGAAGAACAGAACAGTATGAGTGTTATCTTGGTGTTCGTGATAAGATACAGGGATGGGGGACGGTGTGTGGGGGAAAATGACATGAGAGAAAGAAAGAAAGGAGAGAGAGAGAGAGAGAGAGAGAGAGAGAGAGAGAGAGAGAGAGAGAGAGAGAGAGAGAGGAGACAAAGAGAGAAAGAAATCAGGGGACGAAAGAAAGAAAGGTGGGAGAGAGAGAGAGAAAGAAAGGTGGATGAGAAAGAAAGAAAGGTAGGAGGGAGAAAGAAAGAAAGGAAGGGGCGAAAAAGAGAGAGAAAGAAAGGTGGGAACGAAAGAAAGAAAAGTGGAATATGGCTGATTAATATCCTTTTCTACGTAATTTATGCAGAGTATGGCGATATAGGAAGGACAGTAAGGTGTAATATGCAAAACAAATCGCACAGGAAAAGGTGTTAGTGAGCTTCCTTAACCGACGAGAATACGGAATAAATTTTTACCAATGAATCTGTCACTGTCATCAATATTTTAATTTTAATGACGCAAAAAAGGAGGAACCCAAGGCCAGAAATCCGAAAAATGCCCATTATTTTTTTTTTCTTGCGTGTTTCTTTTAAGTATGGAAAAATATCATAATTTTTATTTCATGTTTTAAGGTATTTTTTAAACTCTCATTATTGTAAAGTATAATATGTTGTTTGTAAATATTTTGCATTATTATTATTATTATTATTATTATTATTATTTCTCCTATAAGCCCATCAAGTTCAATGTGAGAAGTACTGTACTGGTATGTAAGTGAATTTTACAATTATGTACACATACACTACATACACACGTACACATTCTCAAACACACATACACTATATACCCAAGACCTTCAAAGACACCAATACACACACACACAACCAAGCACATGACTATAGCTAACCAAAACACAACTATCCAACCATAGCACATGCACATACACGTGACACACACACACACACACACACACACACACACACACACACACACACACACACACACACACACATTCTCCTTACTTTCTCTCACACGAACATACACATTCCCCCCCCCTCTCTCTCTCTAGGGAGATGAGGTGAAGGTCGGGGCCACTGATACGGCGCTGATAAGGTGATAACACCAAACCTCTTTCACCTTCCTCACTATGCAGTCTGGCGTAGGTGTAGGAAAATCTGAACTGAAAATTGCTATATGCGGAAGGGAAGGGAAGGGAAGGGAAGGGAAGGGAAGGGCAGGGCAGGGCAGGGCAGGGAAGGGAAGGGAAAGGGAGGGAAGGGAAGGGAAGGGAAGGGAAGGGAAGGGAAGGGCAGGGCAGGGCAGGGCAGGGAAGGGCAGGGCAGGGCAGGGCAGGGAAGGGAAGGGAAGGGAAAGGGAGGGAAGGGAAGGGAAGGGAAGGGAAGGGAAGGGAAGGGAAGGGAAGGGATGGGATGGAAAGGAAAGGAAAGGAAAGGAAAGGAAAGGAAAGGAGAGGGGAGGGGAGGGGAGGGGAGGGGAGGGGAGGGGAAGGGAAGGGAAAGGGAAAGGGAGAGGGAGAGGGAGAGGGAGAGGGGGAGGGGGAGGGGAAGGGAAGGGAAGGGAAGGGAAGGGAAGGGAAGGGAAGGGAAGGGAAGGGAGAAGGGAAGGGAAGGGAAGGGAAGGGAAGGGAAGGGGGAGGGAGGGGGAGGGAAGGGAGGGGGAGGGAAGGGAAGGGAAGGGAAGGAGAAAATAATGTGGTGGATAGGGACGCCTCCACGTGGTGGCATTGATGACAGAGAAAATCCACGGCCGCTCGGTTCTACAAACGTCCCTCAACTCCCTCCCTATCCCCCAAAAGGACGATGGTGAACTGCAAGGGGGTAACTTCAGCCTGCAGTCTACTGGGTTCAGATGAGCCAAGTTATGGTGAAAGAACTACAGCCAAACCCTCCACCCACCCACCCCGTATCCCCAAATGTTCCCACGCCGATCAGACCCTTAGACACAACTTGCTTCCCCTGTTTCCCCGCTGCCTGTGTCTTGGGAGAAAGTAGAGCGTCTTAATGTGTCTTCTTAAGTTCATTTTATCAACCTCTTCACCCCAATGACGTATATGCTGTTTTACTTGTGCTATCACCATACGATTTTGATCAGTAGATTTTTTCACTGCTATGGGAGGTATAGATACGGTACTTCCTTCCCTCCTTCACTGCTATGGAAGGTTGATAATATTATAGTCCTTCCTTCCCTCCTTCACTGCTATGGAAGGTTGATAATATTATAGTCCTTCCTTCCCTCCTTCACTGCTATGAGTCTATCCTTAGCCGAAGAAAATAAATCGCGTGTAAAGAGAGTAAAACAGAAAAGTAGATCAGGGTCTTAAAAAGGTCACGCTTAAGCCCCCTTCCTAAAGTCCCAAGCCACACCTCCAAGCCACACCCCAAGTCACCCCAGGCCATACCCACAAGCCACCCCAACCAACACCTCCAAGACACCCCAAGCCACACCCCAAAGGCACCCCAACCCATCCACCACGAACCACACCAACCCACACCTCCAAGCCATCCCAAGCCACCCCTCCAAGTCACCCCAAGCCACCCCAAGCCAGTGAGCGTCCAATGCAGCTTGTCTATAAGGCGCCAGCAGCCCCTTAAGGTTATCAGATAGCAGAGGGCCTCATTTCTCAAGGTCACTGCGACGCACCCAATGACACGACCTGACATGACCTGCCACAAGTGATTTGATAGGGGTTGGGGGTGACTACTACTACTACTACTTATACTACGCTACTACTTATACTACGCTACTACTTATACTACGCTACTACTTATACTACGCTACTACTTATACTACTACTACTACCGCTGCTACTAATGCTAATACTACCACCACCATTGCTACTACTACTGCTACTACTACTACTACTACTACTAATGCTAATACTACCACCACCGCCACCGCCACTACTACTACTACTACTATTACTTATTATTATTATTATTATTATTATTATTATTATTATCATTATTATTATTATTATTATTATTATTATTATTATTATTATTATTATTATTTCAGCAGTATATAAACATTTCCATTACTACCACTATTAATATACTCACATGGGAAGAGAGAATTCGTAAAAACCCTTCCTTAAGCGATTTGCTCTAGAAAGCCATAACACCTCAAAATGCAAGAGAATGTTAAGGTACAACAGGCAGAAAAAATCGCTAAGGGAGAGGCATTAAGAAGCTTTATCTGTCACCTTTCCCTCGTATTTTCCCAGGTTAATGAAGCTTCCTAACACCTCTTCCTTAGTGATTTATTTCTGGATATGGCTGGTTATCCTTCTGTACGTTATTTGACAAACAGACAGGTACTGATAAGAGATAAGGGTGAGGCGGAGGGATCACTATCATTTTCTTTTAAAACTAATGAATGATAACGATTAACGGCCGTATGCAACAACTTGAGGCATATATTCGTAACACCTGCTCTAATGTGATTTATTTTCCATCTTCCTCCTTATTTTTTTCTTTATTTACTTACATTTATTTATTTTTTTTAGTGGCATAGGAGGCTTCGCAGCACCTCTCCCTTACCGACTTATTTTCCGTCTTCGACCACACCTTCTCTTATATGTTAGATATACTGTAGTTTTTTTTTTCTTTTTTTATCGTACCGTTCGTGCCGTATAGTTTATAAAGGCTCCAACATGTTTGCATGCATCGGCCTTGGTCACCTAATGGCGGCTGTCCACGCTACTCGATCTCTGGCAGCCTCCCTGTTCACTCCCTTATCCCTGAGGCCGTACGCTATATGATCTCTTACCAGGTCTTTTTCAGTCTACCTTTCGCAACCCAACCCCCGACGTTCCCACTTTTCACTTTCCGCACCCAGTTGTCATCCCCCATCCTCTTCACATGCCCAAACCATCTCAGTCTACCTCTCCTCATTTGACAAAACACCAACACACTCCAGTCCCATCTACCTCTCAACTCTTCCATTGTAAACCTAGCCCCCCTAGGCCTCGCACACAGGGACGCACTCCAAATCCCCTATTCATTGTCATTTCTATACGTTTGAGTCTGCAAATATCCTCTTCCTTAACTGTCCAGGTCTCCCTACCATACAGCATTACACTCCTAACACATGTCGCATACAAAGAGTCTTTAGCTCGGAAGGAGAGCCCTCTCAGTATCAGGAAAGGCAACAGCTTCCAAAATTTCCTCCAACTACTCACTCTAGCTACACAGCTAGCTCCAGCCCCACCTCCAGCACGTATATAACATGTCTCCCAAACAACAAAACTCTTCCATACACTCAAGAGACTCTCCACCAAGATCAGTCCTTTTACACCTGACAGTTTCTACATGCTCTCCCCGACACACTGCACACATGAAAGCAGCATTATCTCGGTCTACCTCTAATACCACCACATCTCTTATGCACCCACTTATCACACACACAGCACAAGATGAAATTACTTCTCACACCCTCGTGGCAAACTGAACATGCCTGGTCACACTCCCTCTGCTTTGACAGTACCGTCACCAGCCCTAGATATCACTGCTTTTATTTTAAGCACATTTATTCTCAAACTCTTGTGCCCCGCTTCGGTAATCTGCTGAATAAATAGCTGAGGAAAAGGCGTTATGAAATCCCCGAAGCTAACTTGAAAATCTCCACACACACACACACACACACACACACACACACACACACACACACACACACACACACACACACACACACACACACACAAATGAGCTGATGGTTAGGTCAATGAAGTGGAGCCAGGATTCCAGGGGCTTGAATATGTTTGTGGATGAATGTGTAGCCCATATCACCATAAAAGTAGTAGACAGTGATGATGATGATGATGATGATGATGATAATGGTAATGATGATTATAATGTTAACGATGATGATGATACAGACACAGACAGACATACGAATAGATAGAAAGACAGACAGACAGATAGACAGAGAGGCACAAACACAGATACTTGCAGTAGATAGAAGGATACACAGAGATACAGTCACACAGATAGACACAGATAGATAAAAAACTACACTTGCTTAAATATCAGGGGTTTATCGTCCCCCCCAATCACGAAGCAACTACAAAATCCCTCCCAGTTGTTTGTTGCGCTGATAAAGCTGTTTGAGTTAGTCACCTCAACACTCTCACTCACTCTCTATTTCTCACTCACTCACTCTCTCTCTCTCTCTCTCTCTCTCTCTCTCTCTCTCTCTCTCTCTCTCTCTCACACACACAGTCACATACACACACACACACACACACACAGTCACATACACATACACACACACACACACACAGTCACACACACACACACACACACACACACACACACACACACACACACACACACACACACACACACACACACACACACACACACACGTACTGCTAAATAACACAATGCCACACTAATAACAACACCAACAACTAGACAGAATCCATGTTACTTTGCCTCCAAGCTGATCTGAACGTGAACCCAGTGGACTGCAGGCTGAAGTTACCCTCATGCAGTCCACCATCCTCCTTCCGTGGAATAGGGAAGTAACTGAAGGACGTTTGTATAGCCAGTCAGCTGCTCCGACCGGTTATATCAGTGCCACCACACGCAGGCGTCCCTCTCCATCACGAATAAGTTGTTTATTAGGGAAATCAAACACTTTCTGCCCGACTTGGACCCGCTGTAGGTAAGGTGATGCAACTAAGCCTCTATGAGCCTATGAGTGTGCTGGTGAAGTGAGTGTGACACGGAATATTGATGTGTGTGTGTGTGTGTGTGTGTGTGTGTGTGTGTGTGTGTGTGTGTGTGTGTGTGTGTGTGTGTGTGTGTGTGACAGAGAGAGAGAGAAAGAGAGAGAGAATATGTGAGGAAAGGAAAGGACAGGGAACGTAGGGTAGGGTAGGGTAGGGTAAGGAAGGGAAGGGAAGGGAAGAGCTAGGGAAAGGAAGGGAGGGGAACGTAGGCAAGGGAAGGGAAGGGAAGGGAAGGGAACGCAGGGAAGGGAAGGAAAGTTAAGGGAAGGGAAGGAAAGAGGGAAAGGAAGGGAATGTAGGGAAGGGAAGGGAAGGGAACGTAAGGAAGGGAAGGGAAGTTAAGGGAAGAAAAGGGAAGAGGAAAAAGAAGGGAATGTAGGGAAGGGAAGAGAAGGGAAGGGAAGGGAACGTAAGGGAAGGGAAGGGAAGGGAAGCTTGTCAAATCTTCTTAATAAACTTGCAATTTGAGTGGGCACGTCTGAGAGAGAGAGAGAGAGAGAGAGAGAGAGAGAGAGAGAGAGGTTTAGGTAATGGTCTGTATGGTCGTCGGTTAAGGAAGCTCCCTAACACCTTTTCCTAAGCGATTTATTTTGCTTATTACACCTTATTGTCGTTTCTGCGTTATATAAATCCTTCTAACGCATCCCTACTCTGCAAAAATAACGTACAAATAACTCGCTAAGGAAGACTAAATAAAAACAAGTAACCAGAAGAAAAATAAATGAATTACTGGAATTAAATACGGCTAAAAATAAGACTGAAATTAACAGAACTAAAAAATAAATAAATAAATAAAGATATCACAGTACAAGACTTCCCTTTCCGCTAAAAATCTTGCGTACGATAAGGTCGCTGATAATTCCGTCTTAAGATTTCCTGTCGCTTCCTGAACCCCATCTCGGAAGACACGGGTTTCCTACATTCACCCCTTCACCTCGAGAACCCTTCCCTAACCAAAAAAACAACAATAACAAGCATCTCATAGAACAACGAAAACAAAATCGCAGCGTGTCCAGGCATCACAACATGGACGACCATCTTGCATTTGACTCCGTTATCTTGTTTATGCTTCTTTTTTTTTTTCTTGGAGGGAAAAATCGTGCGGGAGTCTGGCCTTGGGTTCCTTCTTCCTTGCATTAAAATAAAACCCCTTCACGCCAACGACGTCCTCTTCAGTTTAATAAAGCAACTGACAGACGGTTTCATTTGACGATTTTTACTGAATTAAGAAAGTGAATGAATTAAAAGATATCCAAGCTCTCTCACTTATCTCACTCTGATAGCTTATTATCTCTCTTATCTCACTCCGATGGCTTACTATCTCTCTTATCTCACTCCGATGGCTTACTATCTCTCTTATCTCACTCCGATGGCTTACTATCTCTCTTATCTCACTCCGATGGCTTACTATCTCTCTTATCTCACTCTGATGGCTTACTATCTCTCTTATCTCACTCCGATGGCTTACTATTTCTCTTATCTCACTCCGATGGCTTACTATTTCTCTTATCTCACTCCGATGGCTTACTATTTCTCTTATCTCACTCCGATGGCTTACTATTTCTCTTATCTCACTCCGATGGCTTACTATCTCTCTTATCTCACTCCGATGGCTTACTATCTCTTATCTCACTCCGATGGCTTACTATTTCTCTTATCTCACTCCGATGGCTTACTATCTCTTATCTCACTCCGATGACTTACTATTTCTCTTATCTCACTCCGATGGCTTACTATTTCTCTTATCTCACTCCGATGGCTTACTATTTCTCTTATCTCACTCCGATGGCTTACTATCTCTCTTATCTCACTCCGATGGCTTACTATCTCTCTTATCTCACTCCGATGGCTTACTATCTCTTATCTCACTCCGATGGCTTACTATCTCTCTTATCTCACTCCGATGGCTTACTATCTCTTATCTCACTCCGATGGCTTACTATTTCTCTTATCTCACTCCGATGGCTTACTATTTCTCTTATCTCACTCCGATGGCTTACTATCTCTTATCTCACTCCGATGGCTGACTATCTCTATCTCTCTTATCTCACTCCGATGGCTTACTATCTCTCTTATCTCACTCCTATGGCTTACTATCTCTCTTATCTCACTCCGATGGCTTACTATCTCTTATCTCACTCCGATGGCTTACTATCTCTCTTATCTCACTCCGATGGCTTACTATCTCTCTTATCTCACTCCGATGGCTTACTATCTCTCTTATCTCACTCCGATGGCTTACTATCTCTTATCTCACTCCGATGGCTTACTATCTCTTATCTCACTCCGATGGCTTACTATTTCTCTTATCTCACTCCGATGGCTTACTATCTCTCTTATCTCACTCCGATGGCTTACTATCTCTCTTATCTCACTCCGATGGCTTACTATCTCTTATCTCACTCCGATGGCTTACTATCTCTCTCCAGACGATTTTACTCAGGCCAGAAGACGCTATTTCAACTGGGGTGGTTTAACATCACGTACATTAACCCTTTCACTACGGGGGGGGTTTAGTAAAGTCAAACAGAATTATGTTGATTAGTAAAAAAAAAATAAAGGCGTCCTAGGGCTGAAAGGGGGATTTCCTCAAGCTGGCTAAAATCGTCTGGCCAAAAGAATAAAAAAAAATAATCTTAGTAAAGCAATAAAGTAACTTACGTTCCATCTTCAGTCCCAAGGATGGAGAGGAAAAAAATCGCACTCTCTCAGCTGAGTAAAATCGTCTGGAGAGAAAGAATTAAATCTCTCTCTCTCTCTCTCTCTCTCTCTCTCTCTCTCTCTCTCAATTCATCTGGAGATAGCAAGAATAAAATCTCTCTCTCTCTCTCTCTCTCTCAATTCATCTGGAGATAGCAAGAATAAAATCTCTCTCTCTCTCTCTCTCTCTCCTAGCTGAATAAAATCGTCTGGAGAGCAAAAATAAAATCTCTCTCTTTCTCTCTCTCAGCTGAATAAAATCGTCTGAAGAGCAAGAATAAAATAGATAGGTGTCAACACAGGGGTCTATCTATCTACCTATCTCTCTATCTATCTAACCCCCCATGGTTTAAAAATGCCCCTGAGATGAGGAAAAGCGTCCTGGAAAAACAAGAAAAACAAAAGTCATGGTAAGGAAAAGGAAAAATTCTTCACAGGAGGAAATCTGGTGAGTGGAATGTTAAGATGCTTGTGTGTGTGTGTGTGTGTGTGTGTGTGTGTGTGTGTGTGTGTGTGTGTGTGTGTGTGTGTGTGTGTGTAGGAAAAACATCAGAAGACAAGGAGCCGCTTCATATGTATGCTTTTATTAGGCTGTGTGTGTGTGTGTGTGTGTGTGTGTGTGTGTGTGTGTGTGTGTGTGTGTGTGTGTGTGTGTACCTTCATAATCTGCTTCTTCATTGCTCTTTACTTAGGGATCATTGCGAGGGTGTAGTAAGGTGTGTGTAATTCTCTCTCTCTCTCTCTCTCTCTCTTTCAGGTAGGTGTTAGTACTGTCTATTCATATGTCGCTTACAGGTGTCATTACTCAAACGTCACTTCCTTATTTGCACTTCCCCTTACACTTCCACTTCTTAATACACCACTCCCCCGACCCCCCTTCATTATTCGTACTTCCCCAGCATGAGCAAGAGTTAGTTATGGCTGTCACTCTCCCACCAAGGGTATGGTGGGTGATCATGATGTAGATACTTAAATATAGGAGGAGGAGGAGGAGGAGATGGTGATGATGATGATGAAGAACAGGAGGAGGAGGAGGGGGAGGAGGAGGAGGAGGTGGGAAAGATATCTCAATAGGTCAGTATAATTCTCTCTCTCTCTCTCTCACTCTCGGTCAACAGTACTGTATGTCTGTAAGTCAGTCCTGTTTTGGCACTGTTTAAATGAGAGAGAGAGAGAGAGAGAGCGCCTAGAGGACGCCTGAGGATCGGCCTTGAGCCAGCTGATGAGACACACACATTCATGAGACACCACACCACA